>NC_056728.1:1401392255-1401482798 GCF_019279795.1 Protopterus annectens
ATTTTCACATAGGAGTTGATGGTATTTCTGTTGTCTCCCATAGACTATGCAAGACATTTTTGCAATGTACTCTCCTTCTCAGGTCCCCCCTTCAGAGACCCTACTTCCCCATGAGAGCTCAACCTGGTACTGCAGCAGCGTACTCAATCCCCCTTTGAACCTTCAGCTAAATCTGACCTCAAATACCTTTCTCATAAAACAATTTTTCTAGTAGCCATTACTTCTGCCAGAAAATTTTCAGAGAGACAGGCATTGTCTTCGAAATCAACTTACTTGATATTTCACAAAGACAGAGTCACTTTAAGAACAAATCCTTCTTTTCTTCCTAAAGTGGTATCAGAGGCTAATATAAACCAGTCTATTAATTTGCCTGTATTCTTCCCCAAAGTTTCTAACAAAGGTGAATACAAACACACTGGATTTACCAAATGTGAACAGAGTTTTACCTACACAGAATGGAAAATTTCAGGAAGTCTGAACAGTTATTTGTCTCTTTTTCAAACATGAAATTTGGAAAACCTATTACCATAATTATTCTAGCAAAATGGCTTACAGATTGTATTTCTTACATATACACCAAACTGGGCATTACCTTGTTGAAACTCAAAGAGCTCACTCCACTAGAGTCATGGCTACTTCATCAGTTTTTCAACCTAGAGCCTCCATAGATGACATTTGTGCAGCTGCAACTTGAGCTACTCCCCATACATTTATTACCAATTACAAATTGAATATGGTCTCCAGGGGCAGGGCATCATTTGGCTCAATGGTGCTCAGGTATATCCCTCCTTGAACCCACCCAGGGACTTGGGTAGCTGGGGACTCTGTTCCATAAGTTGAGGATAGAATGAAAATTGACATCAGATATAGAACCATAACGTTCCATCCATGTTGCCCATTTTCATTCTTCCTCAACTCCCCTCCCACCAACCCCCTTCACGAACTCCTGAAAGAATGAGTGTTTTTGTCAGTTTGCCACTTCCTTGATATATAGTCTCCTCTCTCTGTGACTAAATTGCGTCTTTCTGCTTTCTTATCAAACAAGATTTGAGATAATTGGGATTGGTGCATTTTGAGTAAGGGAGTAGCTTGAGAATTTCTGATTACCATGAACTTTTGCAAATGGCCGGGATCCGAACGTATAAGTTAAGGAAGAATGAAAATGGACAGATGGAACTTTATGGTAAGTACATAAGTACATAACCTCTTTTATCTACATGTGCTGGAGCTTTTCTCCCTGGACCTCTTACCCAGTAAAAAAAGTCAATAAATAAAGATAACCATTTGAAATGTCAGAACCCACTAGAGCAAGTCCCAAAACTCAGAGACTGAATGCCAAAAGATTGGACTTGTATATGCTAAATACAAAATGCCATTTCTTGGAATATTCCCTTTTCTCCAAGGTATGGCTGTCTTGGATTTGATATATATAAGTTCAGGAATGTGGGTTGCAGGGGTGCTTCCCCCTTCAAAAAGAAGTCTTAAAGGGAAGAGCAGTTTTCAACATTTGCCCTTCTCTGGGTTTTCTGTCTTTTTATTTTTTTTTTGGCACTCAGCATTTTGAGTGCAGACATTTCAGTAGGGAGCTAAAAGTAAATAAATAACCAAAACCACCAAACCACTCACGAAACAGAAAAAAAAACAACAGAATACAGGTCAAAGTTCAAATTTTTTGCACTTTAGTGCCTCGGCCAGAAAAGCTTTCAAGAAGTAATGTATCTTTACAAAAACTCCCCCCTATATATATATATATATATATATATATATATATATATATATATCCCCACATAATCACTAATAAAACAATCAAGCAACTATACAATAAAATAATTAATTACCTAAAGTGGATATTTCCAATTCAATTCATGATTCAACCCCCCCCTCCCCCCAGTAAAAGAGTATTGTATTTTAAAATAAAAAGAGCTTCTTTGTACACCAGTATATTTTTTTAACAATGCAACATCTCCAAGTCTAACAAACACTTTTTCTAAAACTGTGGCTTGTAAGTATATAATCACTGTTATGTCTTTCCATAAAATAAACTGCAATAGAACTCATTACTTTCTGTGTGATAAGCACCTAGTCAATTCCAATCATACTCTTTCCAATAAGAGTAGGACAATTATTGATAGGCATGGGTAAAAAGTGCATACTTCTGCAACTTTGATTTTCAGAATTTTGAATTGTCAGGCTTATCTGTTAAAGTTTGCTGTAATTGTGGAAGTATGAGGAATGTTTATCTACAATTTCTTCTTGTGAAGGATAATTTACTTTAAATAACTTTGTTTCTTCTATTGCATAGGTCACTACTCATTGTTTACAGTATGTGTATGACTGCTGATACTTCTTCCAGGGTTATGGCCACTGGTACTGTTTTGAGGAGGTTTGTATAGCTGCATTCTCAGAAACTCATAGACAATGTTAAAAATGAGATTTTAAATTCAACACTGGATATAGATTTAATGTTTGGCCCCTCTGCTGCAGAGGTGATCAAAAAGTGTGATGAAAGGGGCAAGCTGATCCAGGGAATCCCGAAGATTTTTCAGCCCTCCTTTTCCAAATTTTCCATGTGGTTTTCCATTTCCTTATCCAATTTTATCAAACAGCAAAATAAACAAACAGTCTCAGACAAATGGGTTCTGAAAATCATTCATGAAGGTTACAGGTGACGGTGGGAGGAAATCCTCCTTTCCACAGGCTAATTCCTCATCCTCCAGACTAATTTTGTTTTTACCTGTTCTTCATCACACATTGTTCCAAGGAGTGATACAACCAGCTTTGGTGTAAGACATGACATCCAGTAATCTAGAGGAAAAAAATAAGTCAAATGTGATCAGAGCTAATTAAAATAAATGAAACACTGAAGGAGTATATCAAGTCAAACAACAAAAGGCTGGGAAAATGGCAGAATCTTTAAGCAGATATTCAGATGAGCTGATAAAACTATAAAACTACAAAAATTAGAGGTCAAAATGAAGAAAAAACTGGCTGAGTATGACTGCTCAAGAAGAGATTTTTCAAAAAATGATAGAATTAGAGGACAGAGTACATAGGGAAAGCCTGAGATTTTACTGATGTACCAGAGAAACTAGAAGGAACAGACTGTATTAATTTTATGAAAGCACAAATAAGCAACCAGACTGATATTCCAGAGCAGGAGTTGTTAACTGAAAGGGCACATTGTGTGTATACTCCAAACCTGTCCATGAGAAGGCAGCCAAGACCTTCAAAAGTAAAGATGCAATCCTATTAGCAGAACTAGTTGATTCTGACAAAACTGTGGCAGAAAGACAAAGTACTAAAAGTTGGAGACAGAGTTTTTGTGTAAAATGATCATTCACTGTACATCAGGCAGAAGTGTAGTAAATTTAACCAGCAATCAGGAAATGTCAGGAAGATAACAGATTCAAGTTACTGTATCAACTATCTTCAGAATATTTTTCCTGGAGGGTCAAAGTTGTTTTTTGATGCCAAACACACAAAGGAGGAAATATAAAAGTTTGTCCAACAAAAGTGAGCTATCAAACAGAAGGGGATTCTGCATAGTATTCTTCTAATAATAAAGGTCATAGAAAAACTATGCCAGTGAAATATTTTCCAGTGTTCCAAAGGAAAATGCTTGAGAGACAGAAAAAAGCACAGGAGTTGACTAGAAGAACCAAGAGTATGTTGGAAATAAACTGAAGACTGGATTTGGGAGAGGGAGATCAACAAGAAGAAAACCAGCAATTTAGAAATTAATGAATAAATGTGGGATTACAAAGCATCAGTTACATTTGTTAAATATGATGGAACAAGAAAACCTGGACATATTGGATTTTTTTGACTTTTTAAACATGTAGGGAGCTCCAAAGCATATGCCCTTTTTTCAAACTTCATTTATTCATTAGCTTTGGGTTATGGTTCCAACCCTCAGAATGAAACCAGCTCAGTTGTTACATAGCTTGTGCCAGCCAAAAACTCTCAAGCTAAGAATTTATCCATAGTATCCCTCTCCTTATTACTTCAGATCATATTTGCCTTTCTTGTCGCAAGACATGTCAGCCATTTTCTCTCGCAGCTAAGTGAAATTTCATTGTATAGTTCAGCTTTAATATAGCTTTCTTCCTTCTTTCTCTCTCCCTCTGTCTCTCTCTCTCTCTCTCTCTCTATATATATATATATATATATATATATATATATATATATATATAGCTACCCACTTTTCTGTCGAGTGAGTGTTTCTCATCAGCCAGTAACTTCCAACACTATTATTGGTAGTATCTTTCCCTGTCTTTCCACCTCCTTAGGTAACATAAGTCTACCATTGTTGGTAGTTTTCTTCCTTTCTCTGTGTGTGTGTGTTTGTGGGGGGATGTGGGTGTGTGTGCATGCGAATATGCCTCCTGACAGCTCTTTTTTGTTGGGTGACCTGTCAACATGGCTGAGAAACCAAAAGGCACTACTGGTTTTAAGCAGTTCCAGGACTGCAGTCAGATGCTCAATTCCAATGGGAATTCTTCCTGTGTCTATTGTTAAGTCCCGGCCCATCTTACCCAAGACTGTTCTATTAGCCAAGCTTTCAGTACCTGGGCTTTGACTGAACATAAAAATAAATTAATCCTAAAAGGACTAATTAAGCCCTTTTGAGGAGGCCTTATCCAAGACAGACCTGTCTCCCTCAAAATCTGACTCCAGAACCAAAAAAGGCCACTCGATACCGATGTCTCCTTCAGTGCCAGTGGCTAAAAAGCCTACACTTTCCACTCATACTGCTTCCATGGAGCCAAAGGCTAAGGTTCACAAGCTTTCTAAGCCAATATATTCAGCATCGGCTTCTACAGTGCCATAAATCTTGGTGTCATCTTTGTTGCAACCTCTTTGGCATTCCGGTTGATACCAGAGTATCCAGCTATGCTTCCATAGACTCTGGAACCTCTATAGGTGCCAAAATCCATCATAACTTACACACCCAGGACAAGGTATTCTCCCCTCTATTGATCCCTTTGTGGGACAACTCCCTAGCCATTTCCTTGATAAAAGAGTCTCCTTCAGGTTTATCTGTCAGATCCTCCAGGAGTCTTACTGAAGTTGACATTGTGAGGTTGATGGATCAGCTCCTAGTGGCTAGGGGTCTATCTACCTCTTCCTAGACCCCTCTTCATTCTGGAGTAGGGGTGTTTTCTCCCTGGACTCCACCAAATCTTCATCTGTCCTCCTCTAAGGTCTTAAAATCCCCAAATCTGATCTCCCCAGTTCCAGCTGCTCTGGTGTCAACAACCTTTGCCCCCTCTGTTCCAGGATCTGCCTTGACTTCCTCAGTTCCTTTAGAAATTACAGACTTCCAGGGCTGTAGTTCTTCTGTCAGATCCTTAAGTTTTGGATCGGCTCCAGTTTTTTTATTCTGAGTCATCCTTAACTCTTGGAACCTCAGCAGACGTGGGCTCTTCCTCAGCTCCTGCTTTGGAGGTGGGTTTCTCAGGGCAGGGTGTGACTTCGATTCTGAGGTTGCCTTTCTCAGTTCCAGGCTCCCATCCTTCTTCAGGAGGGCCTGCCTTACAGGTTATGAAGAGGGTACTGGCTTCCGCAGGCTCTCATCTGGCCCCTTCTGTGTTGGAGTTTTATCCCAAGACCCCTTCTGGCCCAGAGCTTCCACCAACCTCCATGTCAGGACAGCAGGGACCAAACCTGCAAGATACAGGGACCCTCTTCTTCAGGGTCCTTCTCAGAAATTCCCACTGAGGATCCACCCTGTAAGAAGGCATGCAAGAGGAAACACTTAGATTCCCCAGGAGAATCAAGTCACAGAAGACACAGACTTCGATAATTGGAAGGGCTCCCCCTGGTCACCCCAGAAGATGTCTCCTTTGGAGACATTTTAGAGATTCTAAAACAAAGGGGTAACTGGAAACACTAAGACCCTACCTCTGAGGAGTCCGTGTACTTGCAGGCTTTTGGTGATCACCCATCTACTTTGTGGGTGGCCTCTCCCACTGATGATCTTATTAAATTGATTGCACAGCAGGCTTGGAAGGCTTCTGATTCCATACAACCAATTCCCCAGACAAAATACTATCTGCTCCAGAGGACCACCAGCATTGGGCAAAAGGGTTAGCAGTAGATGCTATGGTGGTGGCCGTGGCCAGCAAAAAAGAACTAGCTAAAGAGTGTTCCACTGTTCCTCCATTCACTGAAAGTCCAGGGTGATGGACAGATTCAGAAAGTGAGTCTATACTTCATTCACCTTCATGTTTAGGTCTTTGAACTTTATGGCACATTTCACTAGGCTCCAGCGGGATATGATCAAGGAGTTGTCAGATACCCTTGCAGGATCTGCATCTGAGGAGGTCCAGGATAAAGTGGCCTCCCAGCTAGTCTCTATTTCCAATTCTCCCATGAGGCTCATTGCTCATGCAGCCAAAGAGATGACCAGAGCAGCCAGTTCAGGTGTTGCCATTAGGTGTCACACCTGGACATGCTTGTATGAGTTTGCAGAGCCCTTTTAGAGTTCCTTTGTCAGTGGTCTTTTTGATGGATCTTTCTTATTCCACCCCAAAGTCAAGGAAACTCTAGCCAGGTGTGAAAAAGATAGAAAGACTGTATCTGCAGTGGACATATGTTTTTCTGCTCCCTAATGGTCCTATTCTAGGAATTAGAAGAGTGGCAAGATGTGGTTCTAAAAAATACCAGGGGCCTTTTCAGGACACATGTGGTGGTGACTCCGCTCAGGGCAGAGGGGAGAGCTGCTTCAATGGAAGACACTGACCACACAGCAGAGGTGGCCTGCAGAATAAGGGTTCCAGAGATTCTTTCTCTGGGCAATCTTATCAGTGCTCCTGAAAAGGGGCCAATTGCTTACCTCTGGAAGCAGTCAGGGGAAGATTTTATCTGCACTGAAGTCTGGTAGCAAATACCTTTGGATACTTGGGTGCAGAGGATCATTCCCAGAGAATACCATTTTCTCTTCATTCTTTTTCCAAGATCAAAATGAAGATTACCCGATGTTCCACCCAACCAGAGGGATAAAGCCATGTTAGAGATTCAAAAGCTGCTAGAAAAAAAGAGAGTCATCCAAGAAGACCTACCAGACCAGATAGGATCCAGATTTAACTCAAGGTTTTTTTTGGTGCCAAAAAAAGACAGGGGACCTTTGACCAATTTTAGATCTCATCCTTCTGAACAAATTTGTTCAGCAAGCAAAATTCTGGATGGTCACTGTTCAGTCTGTACTTCCCTTTCTAGAGGAAAATGATTGGATGTGTTCTGTAGACCTTCAGGATGCATATTACCACATAAAAATGGAGAAATGTTCAAGAAGGTTCCTTCACTTTTGGCTAGGAGCAGCCAGTCATTTTCAGTTTAGAGTACTGCCCTTTTGACACACCACAGCCCCCAGGATGTTCAAGTGTTTGGCAGCAGTGACAGCTCACTTGAAACTGCATGGGTTCATCACTGCTTCCACTAGACATCTACTGCTTCAAGCCACAGACTTCATTTTGCATCTGTTTGCTCATCTGAGCATTACAATGAATCAAAGTCTCAGCTAAGTCTGACTCAAGATCTAGAATTCATAGGAGATAATCTGAATACCATCTCTTGTGTAGCTTCCCTTCCTCTTCAGAACAGAAAAGAAGATAAAATCCAAAGTACAAGCCATTCTCTCCAAAGACAAGGCTCCTGCACTTTTAGTCCTTTGAGCTTTAGGGTCCATGGCAGTGACCATTACCTTAGTTCCAGTAGCAAGATTTTACATGTGGCTGCTACAATGGCTTCTAGCATCCCAACGGTCCATCCTAATCCATCCAATTATGTATCCAATCTTAATCACCAGTCATTGTAAGAAGAACTTAACCTGGTGGATGGAATCTGAGGAAATCATTTTAGGCCGCCCCTTTGTCCCACCATAAACCAAGGCCATAGTGTCCACAAACACCTCCCAGATGGTGGGGGTGCATTATCTGGGAAGAACAGTCTAAGGCACTTGGTCCCCAATAGAGGCCAATCTGCATATCAGTGTTCTGGAACTGAAGGCAGTGCTCTTAGCATTGCAAGCCTTCTAATCTGTTCTGCCTCTAGCAACAATTACAGTTCAGTCAGACAACATGTCAGTAATCTGGTAGATCAACAAACATGGTGGAACCAACTCTTACCCCTGTGTCAAGAATCTTGCACAGTGTGGCAGTGGGGGATATCCTCCAATCACTTTCTAATAGCAACACATATCCCAGAGAGCTCGAACATGACAGTGGACAAACTGAGCAGATGTATTCTCCTGCTTCAAGAGTGGTATCTCAATCCCAGAGTGACAAGGAAGATTTTTCATCGCTGGGGCCAGCCTTGCTGTGACCTCTTTGCATCACTCCGAAACAAGAAGTGCAGCAGCTACTTTGCCCTAATTCCCTCTCAGGGGAAGTCCTTCAGAGAAGCTGCCCTTCACAACTGACCCTTTGTACTACTCTATGTCTCCCCCTTCCCACTGATTCCTCTCTTCTTAAAGAAAGCCAGCAGGTGAAGAAGGAAGGTGATCCTCATTGCACTTTTCTGGCCTTGACAAGTCTCGTTCCCCTTCCTGGTGCCTCATCTAATTCACCATCCATGGATTCTGGACCCAGTTCTGGATCTTCGGTCTCATCCACAAAGGACTGGTGCACCCCAATCTTCAGAACCTCAAACTTACAGCTTGGTTCCTCCAATTCCATTAGTCACCAGGCAGAAATATTTATCTTCCCCAGTCCAAAAAATTCTACTGACTTTCCATAGACCTTCCACCAGGAAACTGTACCTAAGCAAGTGGAAAGGTTTTCTGTTTGGGTGTATGGTAATGGTCTTAACCCCCTTTCTGCACAGGTTGAAAAGGTTTTGGAGCTTCTAGCTATGCGTTTTGATCAAGGAGCTTCTGCTTCCACTATTAAGGTCCAACTAGGTGCCATTTCCAATTTTCACAATGGCTTCAGGCCATTCACTAATTTCACATAGATTATGTAAAGTGTTTATGAAAGGGGTTTTGTGATTAAAACCTCCTTTTAAAGATCCTCTAGCTCCTTGGGATCTGACCTTGGTTTTGCAGTCATTAGTGCTTCCTCCCTTTGAACCAGTGTCTACATGTCACTTAAAGTTTCTTTCATGGAAAACTATTTTTCTGATAGCCATTACATCTGACAGAAGAATTTCTGAGATATAAGCATCATATTCAAAACCCTCTTATTTGTTGTTTTTTTTTTTTTTTTGTAAGGCTAGGGTTTCACTAAGCACCAATCCATCCTTTCTTCTCAAGGTGGTCTCAAAGAGTAATATTAATCAAACCATTGACTTACCCATTTTCTTTCCTACTTTTTCCAACAAAAGTGAATATTGCTTACATTCACTGGGTGTTCACAATTAAATTACTACCTCAGCAGAACTAAAGAATCTAGAAAGTCAGGCCAGTTATTTGTATCCTTCTCCAGTCTATCTCTAGGAAAATCTGTTTCAAAAGTTACCTTGTCAAAATGGCTAAGAGACTGTATTACTTTCAGATACAATAAAAAGAATCTCAAGTTGCCAGCCCTAGTGAAAGCACACTCCACTTGATCAATAGCCACGTCTGCTGTTTTCCATTCCAAGGCTTCCATGGATGAAATATGCACAGCAGCAACCTAGGCTACTCTGCATACCTTTATTACTCATTACAGATTGGATATGGTCTCCAGGGGAAGAGCATATTTTGGCTCTATGGTTCTCAGGAATATCCTGCCATAAGGCCACCCAGGATCTGAAGTAGCTGGAGACTCTGTCCCAAAGGTAAAGGATAAATAAAAATTGACAATCGGATAAAGAAGTTATGTACTCACCATAATATTCCATCTGTGTTGTCGATCTTCATTTATCCTTTACACAACACCCTCCTTCCCCCCTCCTAAGGGCTTCTAGAGGATCTGACTCTTGTCCTGGTAACTTTCAGGTTTGATCTTGGACATGGCCTCTTTATAAATTTCTTTGTCTTGCTCTCTGCCTGCAAACTCGACCTGAGGTAATATGGAGGTATATTGTTGGTAAAGTCTTAGCTCAACAGTTTTTGGCTGGCCCAAGCTATGTAATGGCTGAGCCAGTTCTGAGGGTCAGAACTGTAACCTAAAGGTAAAGGATAAATGAAGATTGACAACACAGATGGAACATTATGGTGAGTACATAACTTCTTTTTTTATAAAACATGTATACAGCATGTTATAACAACGCTTTTTCAGTTATTTGTGTGTGTAATAGGAATACTAAAGTAAACAGGTTCCTTCTTTCTTTCATTATTTCTTCTTGTTTGTTTTTAAGAAGTGTAACCACTAGAATGTAAAAAGAGAAGAAAGCCTGGGCATAATAGCATGATTTAAGTAGAACTGATATGCTTTTGCTTGTTTTGCATAGGGGAATTACTGGATTAAGGCCCCTGGCTTCAACTAATAAGTTTTAATGGGAAGCAAGTAAATAATACAATTTATTATACTGAATATAATGAACACTTTTCCTATAGCAAGTAAATGTTTATAGTGCAACATGAGACATTTATAGCAGAAGGTGAGTGTGTATCTGGGTCTCATGTTCCTATGGAGACAATCCGATAAGGAGAAAATAAAAACAGAATACTTCTTTCTTTCAATGGCTAGGAGATGATGTTTTGTGAAAGTATTAAAGTTGTTTTCTACATGTGGGAGAGGAATAAAGATAAAACAAAAACAGACAACCCTTAAGAGTAAGCAAATGTGCAGACTGTGCCATACATCTTATAATCTTCATTGTAGGTTAATTCAAGCCTGCGAGTGTGGCTTTCAGTCTGGGGCAATTGTTCCTATTAGGATGGTTAGACTTCATTATTTGAGGCTGTATATAGTTTTTTGTGTTAAGTTAATGGGTTCTGGAAGTGACTTTTTGAGGGTTTCCATTAAAATAAATAGTCTTGTTAAGATGTGATAGAGATTCAAACAGGCATGCAAGAAACAACTGTATAAAAGATTGACCTACCAAACACTAATGTATGCAGGTAACTTGAAAGCTGAAACTAGACATTAAAAAAGCTGTTATGGGTAACAGGTGTGAATACTAACTTATTATTACAATAACATTTTCCATATTATGTTTAAATGTGAATTGTCTCACATAGATATATACAAAAAGAAAGAGTAATGAACTACATTAAAAATGCAGAGTGCAAATAGCTATGTTACAGGAGACACATTTGGAAAGAACTGAACATGTAAATCTTTTAAAGAAAGGATTTCAGGATAGTTGTTCAGTGGAATATCTGGGACAAAAGAAGTACTTATATTAATTGCAAGATAAGCTTCAAGAGACAGATGAGAAAAAAAATAATAAAGGTAGATTTGTTGTTCTAAGGAGGTACTGGCAAGGGGGGAGGATTATGCTGTCATATTTATGTTCCATGCAAAACTGTTATAATGGAGCTCAAGAAAATTCTGGGAGAAATAATTAGCTTTCAACAGGAAATATTACTTATAGGCGAGGACTGGAATTTGATTTGCAGAAGTGAGGATGTGCCTGGGGGAACTAGAAGAGAAAATATAATAAAAGAGGTTAGATTTTTGAAGAAATTTATGAAAATATTTTGTATAGAAGATGTGAATTCAGTAGTAGAAGTTCAGAGAATTTACATATGGTTACAAAAATTTGGCTAGGCTAGACAGAAATTACATTTCACAGAAAAGTGCATTTAATTGAAAGTTTTGTTATGCAGCAAATAACTGTTTCAGATCATATGACAATAATATATAAAATACATGATAATGAAATAAAATCAAGATTCTGGAGCTTACCCACCTGTTAAATAGAGATTACTTTAAGGAATTGGTAGTGGAAATTATTTGGTAGTTAGGGGGGACAGAAAATTATTTTGAAAAAAATAGGTAGGGAGTGGGATAAAATTAAAGTGGAGTTTAAAAATATAGTGGACATAACAGAAAAAGAAATATGGTTAAGAAATAAGAATTATTTAGAGGGAATGACAAAGGTTAAAGTACTGCAGAATAGGGAATCTCACAGAACAAGAGGAGGCACAAATGCAGAGCACTAAATATGGGACTTACTTGATAATATGCATAAGCTTGGAAAGATTGCTATCAAGCAACTATTTTTGATAACTCCAGAGCACAAAAGCTTTTAGCACAACAACACTTGACAGAACGTAGAAAGGGCTGTTGCCAAGCTTAGGGAGTCTAACTTGGAAAATAACCAGAGAGCCTGTAGAGGTATAAGAAATATTTGGGAAATTTTCTGAAAATCTGTATAAAACAGAGGAATGTGGAAATTAAGAAAAAGTACAAATGGAAATGACTAAGCAAGGATAAATATGCCAAGGTTAGAGGTAGATCAGGTTCAATTACTAATTGTTAGGATAGGAGGAAATGATATAAAAATTATATATAATAATCCACAGGAAAGTCTCAAGGAATAGATGGTATTCCTGTTCATATAAGCCCATTTCAATTCTAAACCATGATTATAAAGTGTTGTCTAGAATGACTAAAATAATGGCAAAGGTGATGCCAAAACTGAAAGTTATGGACCAGTGTGATTTTGTGGAGAGGAGGTGAAACATTTGACAACATTAGTAGAACAATGATAATTCAGAGGGAAGCAGAATGTAAGAAAATACCACTGTTGCTGGTGGGTCTTGATGCAGAGAAAGCAATCAACAGTGTAAGCTGGGATTTTATTAGTGCAAAGGAAGCATTTACATTTCCTGATAAAAAATTATAAGGTTGATTAGGAATGTTTATAAGGGATCAAAGACAAAAATTAAAGTGTGTAAGGGGTTCTTCTCTGATAAGTTCTGTATGAGCAGAGGAACCAGGCAGAAGTGTCCTCTTTCCCCTTTGTTATTTGCATTATTTTAGAGCCATTTGCAAAGAAAAATAAGGGACTCAGAAATTCAAGGATATAATTGATACAGTAATCAATAAAAGTTGGCTTTATTTGCAGATGATATTGTTTTGTACCTGATAAAGCCAGAAAAGGTTATCTCATTGTTGTGGAACATTCTGTTCTTTTTGGGATGCACAATTAATGATAAAACAACATCAATAATTGCTGTAAACTATGTGCCCACACACAAATTGGTTCAACAATACCCATATTTATGGGGACATCATACAATTAAGTACTTAGGAGTACGGATTAAAAAGGATTCTGTTATGGCAGCTAAGGATATGCAGGGGGACACTAAACAAAATACAAGGCAAAAACTGGAAAATTGGGAGCTGTGTTTTATGGATATGGATAGCAAGACACCAGCAGTGAAAATCTTTTTAGTCCCTTTAGTTATATACACAGGTCAGGCATATTTTTATATACACGGGTCAGGCATAGTTTTATCAACCAAAGAAGATGTGGATAACAATAAAGAGTTGAAGGATTTTGTCTAGGAGGGAAAGATGGCAAGGGTCAAGTGGGATAAGTTGATCCAAGGTGATTTGGGATTGCCTGATTTGAAGGAGTATTTTAAATCTACACAGTTATGGCTGCTATACTTAACACAATCAGAAAGCTATATTTCAAATTGGAAAGGGATGATGATGAAACTGGGGGGAAGTTCAAGAAACAAAGAGAAACTGGGATTTTGGATGCAGATCCTGAAGGAGAATAACAATAACCATATCAACTATTATATTCATAAAGTAGCAGAAAGTATACTAAAATTAAGCCAACATGGGAATGGAGAAAGGTGATTTTGCCAATAGGAAGAATAGACAAAAGGGAGTTGGAATTTACTGGAGAAATCTGGCAAAGGAACCCAGTTATTGGGAGCAAATAATTAAGAGGGGGGAAAGTTAATAGAATGGGAGGAGGCTAACAATTCATTTGGACTGCAGGCTAGAGAATGCTTTCCCTATCGAGGATTGATATCAGAATATAGGCAAATAGAAAGAAATAGGGGGATCCCAAGTGAAAGACCAGCACTGGTATAGTTTTTAGTATGCTCTAGAACAACCACTGATATTAAAAAGGGTTTAATTAGTAGGGTGTATAAAATATTGCATGATAATTGTAGGAATCAATCAAATGTAGTTAGAAAGGATTGAGAAGAGAGACTGGATAAGCGATTCACAAAGAGACATTGGGAGGATATATGTATGGCTCCCAAATATGCAACAAAGTCTAAAAGATTTAGGATCTTTGCTTGGAAGTGTTTGCATAGATATTTTTATACCCCAAGCAGACTCCAAAGAATTTTTCCTCAGGTGTAAGCAAATGTCAGAGGTATGGTAGGGAATAAAGATGTGATTCGGAACATAGTTTTTGGGAAAGTGATGAGTCAGCAGACTTTAAAAATTCCTTACAGACAACTCTGTTAGAAATACTGAGTGAACAAATTGTAACCAAGAAAATGATTTTTGAGTTGTGATACAGAATCAGAATTACCCAGACATAGTGAGGCCTTGCTGAATTTAATTCTGAAGGCTGCCAAAAAGAACTTGCTAGTAAATGGAAATCAAAGTCTAAACCAATGGTACAAGAAGTAATGAGTATATTAACAGAGATAAAAAAAAAAATGGATATGGGATCTTAAAAAAAAAAAAGGGTAGGAGTCAATTGCATAGAAAAAATGGGAGTTGTGGAACATGCAGAATAATGTTCAGGAGGAAGAATGAGGTTTACTTGAAGGCAGGAATTGAATGAGCTATACAATGTTCTGCAGAGAAGATTATACATGATGCCTAATGTTTGCAACTGAAAGTATGTCTATATGGTTTGTTTTAATTTATATAAATGTATGATTGTCTATGTCATAAGTGAAAATTCAATAAAGATGTTTCTGGTTTAAAAAAAATGCTCGTCTTAAAGATGCTTATCATCACATCCCTATTCATCTAGAATTCAGATGTTTTGTAAGGTTTTGTATTTGGATCACATTATCAGTTCTCTGCCTTATCCTTTGCACTGTTTACTGCAACCAAGAGTGTTCAAAGTGTCTAGCTCCAGTTATAGCTTATTGCAGGCTACAGAGTATCCACACTTCTCCATACTTAGACAACTTGCTTATCTTTGCAGTCTTTTTTTAAAGTGTCTGGAATCTCTTGTCTTTGGGTGATATTTTACATAAGCTGGGATTGCAAGTGCATATTCAAAATTGTTTCTTGACTCCTTCACATGGGATTGTGTTCCTAGAATGCCAGCTAGACATCTCAGCCCAAAAAACTTGTCTTCCACAAGAAAAAATAGATCTGTGTCTATTTCTAGATCTATTTCTAAGTTTTTTCACACATACTTCAGTCACTACAATGGCATCTATGATCCTCATGATACCCCTGGCAAGACTCCACACAAGAAAGATACAATTGTATCTAAAATCTCTTTGGTCCCATCACCAATACCCTTTACTTTTTCAAATTCCAGTGCTGGGTTTTGTCAGAAAATAAATCATTTGGTGCAGACACAAAAACATCCTTAAATCCAGGTCTCCCCTTCTCCATCCCTGCAGCAAAACAGTCATCACAGACACCTCGGACTTTGCTAAGGAACATTTTCATGAGAGATAAAAAGTGCAAGGGATGTAGGACACCAAGGACAGATGCAAGCACATAAATATCAAACAGATGCTCAACTTTATTAAGGCACTCAACTCTGAACCATTTTTGCTCCCCGAGACCTCTTCAGGTGGTTACAGACAATATCACAGTGATGTGGTACATCAACAAGCAAGGGGGAAATGAGATTGTATCCCCCCCTCCCTTGTAGACTAGCCATGTTAGCTTTGGATATAGCTTTATAGCACAATCTCTCACTCTACAGGAATTCTACATTCTGTTAGAGGGGGACCGTGTGGCAGACAAGCTGAGCAGGACCACAACAGACCCTCACAAATAGAAACTAGATTACATGTTCTTCCAGGATTTGATCTTTCTGCAAGAGTTCCTCAAGCAGACCTCTTTGCCTCCTCACTGAAGTATAAACTGGCATGATTCAGTTCTAGAACTCTATGCAAGAAGGCCTGGAAGACGGGAGCCTTTTCCTTGGACAAAAGTGTTCATATAAGCTTTTCCACCCTTTCCTCTAATATCTAGGATAATTCTGAAGATTCAGAAGGAATCACCCAAGATCATTGTGGTGACTCCCTTCTGGCCAAGGCAACCATTGGTCTTCCTTCCTTTGGAAATGGCCAGAGACAAATACTACAAGCTTCCTCACAAACTGGACCTACCCACACAAAAGCATGGTTATTTGATACACCCCATCAATCATCTTCAGTGGACTAGAGAACAGCATGTTCACTAATGGAGGCAAGCATGTATGCTATTAGAAAATCATATATTAGCAAATGGAAAAGGTTTTCTAGTTGGTGCCAAAAACATAACCAGTACCAATTCATGGCTAGTTGTTCTTTTGTTTTATAATATTTGTGTAGGTTACTAGCCTATGGTCTTTCTTATTCCTCTATCAAGGTTCATTTATCAGCCATTTCAGCATGTCTGTCCATGGCTCCTCCTTTTTCCATGCAGGCTCATGTCAAACTGTTTTTGAAAGATATTTTGCACAAGAGGCCTCCAAGAAAACTGGTGGCCCCTCCTTGAGAATTTAAGTTTGTGTTAGATATGCTAACACTTGCTCCATTTAAACCATCTAATCTGGCTGACTTGAGATTCTTAACACTGAAAAGTTTTACTAATTGCTCTGACCTTTGTAAGAAGGGTATCTGAGTTACAAGCTCCTTATGCTTAGTCAACCCTCTCTGATTTTCTACAGGGACAGGGTTGCTTTGAGAACTAATCCTTCTTTTATGCCTAAAGTGGTATCTGAGTTTAAGCTAAACTATCAATCTCCATTTTCTTTTTTGAACCTAAAAATGAAGGAGAAAGGATACTTCATACCTTGGATATCCACAGGCACTGTCTTGACAGAAGTAAACATTTCAGATCAAGTGTTCAGTTCTTGTAAAGGTAAGAAAAGATGTAGGAGTAGTGGAGGTGTGTGGGAAATGGGGGCAGGGCAGGGGAGTGAAGTGGAACCAGAGGGCAGAATGGAATGGGGCTGAACCAGGATCACATAAGTAGTACCAGAAAGTAAACAATCAGCCCAGGTTATGCTTGCAGGTAGGACACCCAATACGTTTGTTGAGTCAGATAAAAAGTTGTTTTAACAGCAGCTGCACTACTGGCTATTCCAGGAAGACATAAAAAAAAAAGAAATAATGGTGTTTGAGATTGCTAGCATTAAGGTCCAGTCCGGAGAGGGTATGAGCAGTCATAGACCAGGCCAAAGGGCCAAGGGGAATATTGGTTAGGGGCTGGAGGAGGCTTATTGTTAATAAGGGTTGAGCTGGCTTTAGAAAAGGGGGCAAAGTGGTTTATTACAGCTAAGGCTAAAAATGATTATGAAGTACACCTTTGGTAAAAGCGTATTAAGGCTTCCTTCAGCTAAACTTAAAAATATTTAACATCGACGCTTTCCCCACGTGACCAGTATCACTAGATTGTGAGCGATACATGGTAGAGTGCTGGTACTGGATGTGCTAATCAGAGGAATTTACAGGAACACTGGGTGTTATATTGGGCTTGCCAAAGTAAGCAACTACTTTGTTTTGCGAGTGTGCACTCTGCGTAGCTTATTTGAACACAGATTACAATGGCCTCAATATCTTGTTATAAAACAGTAGGGATTCAATGTTTTAGACTTATATTGTTAGCAGGACAAATATTTACAGAAGACACCTACACTGTACACCCTGTTTTTGCAGAACAGTTTCACAAGCTGGCTTTACTGAGTAGAAGGCATTTGGAGTGTGTCCAGGAGGTTTGTGGCCGCTGCACACTTACGAGAGGATGGAAGACAGATTAGAAAGAACACTGCATCAGAAACAAGTATGAGGTAATCTAGAATGGTCGCTAGCTAGGAGGAACTATTACACATGTATAATAGCACATCATGTACTGGCTAATGTATACATTGGTACCTATCACCTAGCTTAAAACAAGAAGTTATATACTCACCATAATGTTCAATGTATGTAGTCCATCTTGCCTCACATTCTTACCCTTGGGTTCGGAGCCAAACCTCGGCTCTGACTCAGCCATACTCTAGCGCGAAGTCTTCAATTGGCTCGTGGCTAAGAGGTATCCCATGCTGCAATGCGCCTATCCCCAGATCTTGTTTGCTGCAAGCTCACATACAATCACATGCTGAGAGGAAGAACCGACTCATCAAAAAGGAGTGCGGAAAACAGAGACTTGACCTCTAGGTCCTCCAAGAGGGGGTAGGTGGGTGGGTTAGTAAGAATGTGAGGTGAGATGGACTACATACATCGAACGTTATGGTGAGTACATAACTTCTTGATGTTATGTAGTCCAATCTTGCCTACATTCTTACCCATTGGACAGCGTCCCTAGCACCTAAACCTTGGGTGGCTCACTGGAAAATACTCATGAGCACTGTGGAACCAAAGGAAGATCTGCCTCTAGATATCAGATCCAATTTGTAGTGACTAAAAGGTGTAAAGAGATGCCCAAGTGGCTGCAGCACAAATATCATCCATAGACATCCTAGCCTGAAAGGCAGTAGAAGTTGACACCGAATGTGTAGAATGAGCCTTCACTTTAAAGGGTAATTCCTTGCCATTTGAAGTATAGATGAAGGAAATGCAACTAGAAATCCATCTGGACAGAGTTACTTTAGAAACTGGAGTCCCAAGTCTATTGTCTGAAAATGAGACAAAGAGTTGATCAGATTTCCTAATATCTTTTGTTCTACGTAAATAGAAATTCAATTGTCTGTGGACATCTAGCTGATGAAACTTAAATTCTGCCCTGTTAGAGAATTCAGGGGAAAAAAACAGGCAAGTCAATGGACTGGTTGAAGCTGACCACCGAAGCAGCCTTAGGCATAAAGGAAGGATTAGGTCTTAGCGAAACCCTATCCTTGTGAAATACCAAGTAAGAGGGCCGAACCGATAAAGCTTGGAGTTCAGAGACCCCACCTAGCCAAAGTGATGGCTATCAAAAAGATTGTCTTCCAAGACAAAAATTTAATGTCACAGGTTGCCACGGGCTCAAAAGGAGGTGAGGTAAGCCACTAACACAAAATTAAGGTCCCATGGCATTACAGGATCAAAGACTGGACGTTGAAGCAGCATAGTCCCTTTCAGAAAAGCCTTACAAAGTCTGTGCGTCATTAGATTGGGTTCATTAGCAACATGAAAAGTAGAAATGGCTGCCAACTGCACTTTGATAGTTGCCGCAGCCAATTCCTGGCTGAACAGTTGAGAAAGAAATTCTAAAACTGATGAAATAGGAGCTGTATAGGGATCAATCTGCCTTTCATGAGCCCAAATGGAGAATCTCTTCCACTTACTGGAATAAATCTTTCTAGCAGAAGGCTTGTGGGAAGAAGACAGAATATGAACCACTTCCGATAAAAAATCATGAAGCCTGACTAGGGACAGAATTGGAACAGCCATGCTGTCAACCTGAGGGTCTGAATGGAGGGGTGGAACTGCCCTGACATACAAGTCAACAGATCTGGATCTGGGTCCAGAATCCACAGATCGTCCATTAGATAAGGGTGGAGAAAAGGAAACCATATCTGATGAGGCCAGTGTGGTGGTGCAATCAGTATCATTTTGCTTCCCAAGGATTGTGCTTTCTGAATAACCTTCATTATCAGGGGGATCGGAGGGAAGGCATAGAGAAGACCAGAGGGCAATCATGAACTAGAGCATCCCTGGATGCCTCCCCCTTTGGGGGGATAAGGGTGAAGTAACTGCTGCATTTGGCATTGAGGGGGCTGGCAAATAGATCGCAGCAAGGCTGACCACATCTGTAGAAAATCCACTCCGCCACTTGTTCGCTCAGGGACCACTCGTGAGGCATCAGAATAGCTCTGCTCAGCCTGTCGGCAATCACAATGGCCTTCCTCGGTATGTGCATTGTCACTAGAAAGTGCCGGGAAGATACTGCTCACTGCCACACTCGAAGTGCCTTTCTGCAAAGGGGATACAACGTGGTTCCTCCCTGTTTGTTCACATACCATACCACTGACATGTCTGACTGGATTGCAATTGTCCAATGAGGAAGAAAGCCTTGAAGTGCTTGCAATGCTAATAGCACCGCTCTCATCTCTAAGACATTGATATGCAAATGGATCTCATGTTCTTGCCACGTGCCTTGGACTGTCCTGCCGAGATAATGCCCCCCCAATCTGGGAGGCATCCGTGGTCACCGTGGCAACCGAAGGAAGAACGAAAGGCATACCCGCATTAAGATTGCTGATCTGAAGCCACCAACGCAGATCCTGCTTGCACCTGTCTGCAATCAAAACAAGATGGGAGAGCGGGAGATGCTGTAGAGACCATTGGGCAAAAAGTAGCCAGTGAAGAAGTCTCATGTGTAGTCTTGCAAGATGAACTAGCATAATCGTGGCAGTCATGGTCCCCAACAACTTGAGGACCACTTTTGCCTTGACCTTCTTCAGTGGTAGCAAAGCGTAGACCTGCTGCTGCAAAACCTGAATTCTCTCTTCTGGTAGGAAAACCCTCATGAGCACTGTGTCTAATTTGGTGCTGATAAAGGTAACACGCTGCAAGGGCAACAAGGCAGACTTTTCCCAATTCAAAGTAATTCCCAGACTTTGGCACAGCACAATAGTGGTGTCCTTGGTCTGTAGCAGTAGATGCCTGGTAGTGGCAGACAGGAGCCAGTCGTCCAGGTACAGAAACACTTGGAATCCCTGACATCTCAAGTGAGCCGTTACCACTGCCATGGATTTGGTGAACACCTTGGGGGCTGTGGTGAGACCAAAAGGTAGGGCGCGAAACTGAAAATGATTGGCTCCCAGCTGGAAGTGTAAGTGACTTCTGGATGCCCTGTTCATTTCGATATGGTAGTAAGCATCCTTGAGGTCGATGGAGCACATCCACACATCTTTCCCTAATAACGGGAGAATTGACTGCAACGTGACCATGCGGAACTTGACCTCTACATGAAGGTCCCCTGTTCTTTTTGGCACCATAAAGAATCTGGAGTAAGTCCCTAATCCTACTTGATCTGAGGGGACAGGCTGGATGGCTCCCTTTGACAGCAACTTTTGTTCTTCTAAAGTTGCAGAATCCCTTTGACTGGCTGGAACATCTGGGATTCTTTTGTTTGGAGGGGGATAAGAAAGAAGGGGAATATGACAACCTCTGGAAATTATCTCTAATAACCACTCATCTTGGGTGATGTCTCACCAAGCTTCTGGGTATAGAGAAATGCGACCCCCGACTGGCTACAGAGATGCACAATCGGGCCTCCCCTCAGGAGCACTGGTAGGGAGAACCACAAAAGGAATTGCGGGCCTCCTCTGCCTCTAGGGTGGTCTTTACCTGAATTTCCACCCACTCCTCTGCCTCTGGAGGGGGAATCACTGTGCATCTTGAAAAAACCTCTGCAACTTTCTGAACCACATTTTTCCACCCTTCTGGCCCTTGGGATAAGGTCTAGAAGGCATGGAAGAAATGGACTCCCACGGCAGACAGGGTTTTTCCTTCCTGCTCGCACCAAGTGTGTGTGTCCTTCACCTTGGTTCCAAATAAGGATGAACCGTCAAAGGGGGCATTGGTGAAGGTAGACTTGAAAGCCTCTGTGAAGATGCACAGGAGCATCCAGGAGCGTCTCCTAAGAGACTCCGGAACCTACAGCCCTGCTTGCTCCATCAGCTGCATAAGAGATCAGTCTCATGGAGGAGTTGGTAATAGAATTTAGGGTAGACATCTGAGCATTGACCTTTTGAGCCACAGCATCAGAAACATTAGCCTGTAGAGAATCTCCCAGCTCTTATAAGAGATCTCTCTGGAGCTGTGTAAAATGCAACAAATAGTTCAGTGACCTCAGTGTAAAGGCCACTGAAGAGAACACATGCTTCCCAACCCTGTCCATAGCCCTGGACTCCTTGTTAGGGGGATGGACGGTAGATGAAGTTTCTGCAAGTTCCTTCTTGGTGGCTGCTGCCACTGCCATGGCATCTACTGGAATGCCTTTTGTATGAAAATCTTTATCAGGGGGAGCAGACAAAAACTTGGGTCTCCTACGGACCAGTTCCACAGTGTCTGGAGTTTCCCACACCTTTTGACAAACAAGGTCCAGCAGCTCGTCGAATGGGGAAGAAACCCAAGAGGTGGAAGGTTGGGACCCAAAGGACTTCAGGAACACTGACTCTTCAGAAGGGGCTTTGGAGGGCCAGTTGCCTCTCTGTCTCAATATTTCCAAGATAACTGAGAAAGGGATATCATCAGAAGACTACTTGGGGGACCCCTCTGACTCCTCGAGATCGGTGTCAGAAGTGAGAGAGACTCATCTTGGGAGTCAATGTGCTTCCTCTTGCACACTCTCTTTCTGGGAGGCTAATCAGGTAAAAAATGTGGGGAGGCCTCAGAAAGCTGGGGACCACTCATGGAGGTATCCTGAGGCCTTAGGTCTCCGCTGTCCCTAGATAGAGTGTGATCTGAGACTGATATCGGTGCTGGAGGGGGAAGAGTGTCGGTGCCATAAGATGCAGCTGATGACCTGGCCAGCACACTCATCACCTCGAAAGCTGATCCCCCCAGCTCTGAAGGTAGACTAACCGTGGAAGATACAGTAGTAGCCCTCAGAGCTGAGGAGATGAGGTCCGAAGCCAATGGTGGGTCCACGCTCACCCGAGCTGAAGCATTGAGTGGAAGGCTTGGAGCCAAAGATCGACCTGAGACCGCCCTCTCGGTCCCGACCAGTGAACTGTGAATCTTGGACCCCGTGGACAGTGCCAACGGGGTCGGAGCGGAGATTGGAGATTGGAGATGCCTAAAAAGGCTACTGGAACCGACCTCATTGCATTCAACGGAACAGACAGCTCTGGCTCCGAAGAAAGATTCGGAGGAGCAACAGCCAAAGATGAAGGGAGGATGGGCTCCAGAGCAGACTGGGCCAGAGCCGAAAGCAATTTAGCCAGCACTGATGACTGGAGCAGTTTCCTCACCACTCTACCGACACAGTCATTGGAAAGGGACCTAGAGGACACGGTCGGGGATCTGGATCTCCCTGCAGAGGGAGACCTGTGAGTCTGAGAAACCAGTCAAAAAACTGGAGACCAGCTCCGAACTGATAAATTTGTCATCGGCTCCAATAGACTGGGAGCCGATGTCGACATCATAGATGCACTGCCTTCTGTCGGCCCCAAAGCCAGTGGAGCTTAAGAAACAACTGTAGTTGTAGTGATTTTCTCTGGCGACTCCGAGGAAACTGATGGAGCCAGAGAGCATTTCTTTGAGGATTTTTGGTCTGTTTTTTTGTCCGGTTTGGAAGGAGAGGATCTGGAACTAGAAGACCTCTCCAAGTCTTCTTCAAAGGAAGGTTTCAACAATCCTTTTAAAATAAGCTTGTTCTTCCACTCTTGCCGCACACAGGGACTGAAAGCATGGCAGAACAAGCAGGATTCTTGTAGACGAATAGCCCCCAAGCAATACACGCACACTGAGTGCCCATCCATCAAAGACATCTTATTATTACATTTGACACTTTTTAAAGCCCGAAGGCCTATGTTCTTTAGAATCCTTGGGCATGCTGATAACAAAAACACACACACACAGGGAAAAACAGTAGGGACACTCACCAAAGTCACCAGAAATGACCAAGATAGAGCACGGGAAACTAAAGCCTCTAACTGAAACAGCCTAGAGACCGCAGGATAACCACAGGGAGGACTAGGTTCTCTAAGTTAAATGGGCCTAGCCCAGGGAATAAGGGCACCAAAAACAGTCAGAACAAAAAAAAAAAAAAAACGCTAACAGGTCTACTACACAAAAAACAGGGGAGGACAAGGTCCTCTAATTGAAACAGGCCTAGCCTGTAAACACCAAAGAAGGAAACGGGATACCAAGAAAGTTCAACAGAGCCAGTCACACAACCAGCAGCAGCAAAACACACACTAGCTATGAAAATAGCTTTTGGAGCTACAATATTGAAAAATAAATCGAAAAATTGTAGTTAGCCACGGCCAAGAGCGAGACCATGTCCGAGCGGCAAACGAGATCTGAGGATAGGCGCATTGCAGCATGGGATACCTCTTAGCCACGAGCCAATTGAAGACTTCGAGCTAGAGTATGGCCGAGTCGGAGCTGAGGTTCGGCTCCGAACCAGAGTAAGAATGCAGGCGAGACTGGACTACATAACATGTTAGCACAATATATTATTGTTTACAGTAGTTACACTAATGTATGCGAGATGCAATTATCGCTAAAGGTTACTCATTTCTTAAGCCTTACAGCAGTATATAACATTCCCAGTAAGGACAACCTTCTTATACAGTTCTTAATATACTGCTCGCAGACATAATTAAGCAAAAATCTTCGAGTTCTAGACAGTTGTACAGAGCAAAGCAACATACACAATGTGCAGTACACCAACTAGTATAATCCTTCAGTAGTTATTACTTGAACAGTAGCGTATAGTGATTTTAGGTACCGAGTGGGTCACTCACAGCTACTGACACTTCACTCGGTAGTTATCAACTTTACACTGCGTTAGCGTGTTTTCAAAATAACTAAGCTAGCCCATCAAACAGACAATCAAAATAACTAGTGTTATATCCCAGCTAGAGGCTAGGAACAGGCTCCCTAGTTTAGTCTTTGAAAAATAGCATATATTGTGAAAAACAACAGTAGACTAAGACAGGGAAAAACATTGCATACGGAGCTACTTACTGGATGTGCACACTCACGGGGGAGGCGTCAGGGTCCTTGGTTCAAGAGAAAGGGTGAAGTGTGTATAAAGATGGCATCTAGGTACTCCGTACCTTGTTATTGCCTCAGGGGAGGGGAAACAGGGAGGAGGGTTGTCCCAGCTACTCAGAAGCTATGACGCTTTCACCCAATTTCCGAGTTTTGGTGGGTTAGAACTCACTGGGACCACAGAAGTAGTGCCAGAAAGTAAACAATCAGCCCAGGTTACACTCTCCTGGTAGGACACCCAATACCTTTGCTGAATCAGATAAAAGAAGTTGTTTTTACAGCAGATGCACTACTGGCTATTCCAGGAAGACAAAAAAAAAAAAAAAGAAATAATGGTGTTTGAGATTGCTAGCATTAAGGTTCAGTCCTGGGAGGGGGGATGAGCAGTCATAGATCAGGCTGAAGGGCCAAGGGAAGTAGTGGTCAGGGGCTGGAGGAGGCTTAATATTAATAAAGGGTGGGCTGGCTTTAGAAAAGGGGACAAAGTGGCTTATTACAGCTGAGGTTAAAAATGATTAAAGTACGCCTTTGGTAAAAGTGTATTAACGCTTCCTTCAGCTAAACTTAGAAATATTTAACATCTACACTTTCTCCCTCGTAACCAGTATCACTAGATTGCGAGTGATATATGGTAGAGAGCTGGTACTGGATTTGCTAAGCAGAGACATTTACAGCAGCACCGGGTGTTACATTGGGCTGGACAAAGTAAGCAACTACTTTGTTTTGTGAGTGTGTGCTCTGCATAGCTTATTTGCACATGGATTACAACGGTCTCAATATCTCGTTATAATGCAGGGATTCAATGTTTTAGATTTATATTGTTAGCAGGACAAATATTTACATTAGACACCTACACTGTACATGCCCTGTTTTTGCAGAACAGTTTCACAAGGTGGCTTTAGTGAGTAGAAGGCACTTTGAGTATGTCCAGGAGGGTGGGGGAGGCCAACACACACTTATGAGAGGCTGTAAGAGAGATTGGAGAGAAAACTCTGCATCAGAAACACATATGATGTAATCTAGAATGGTCACTAGCTAGGAGGAACTATTACACATGTATAATAGTACTTCATGTACTGGCTAATGTGTACATTGGTACCCATTACCTAGCTTAAAATGTAAGTTAGCACAATACATCATTGGTTACAGTAGTTACACTAATGTATGAGAGATTAAATTATCTCTAAAGGTTACTCTTTTCTTAAGCCTTACAGCAGTCATAACATTCCCAGTAAGGACAACCTTCTTATACAGTTCTTAATATGCCGCTTGCAGACATGATAATTAAGCAAGAATCTGAGTTCTAGACAGTTGTACAGATGACAAAGGAACATACACAACTTGCAGTACACCAACTAGTATAATCCTTCAATAGTTTCTACTTGTACAGTAGCATTTTAGGTACCGAGGGGTCTCTCACAGCTACTGACACTTCAATCGGTAGTTATCAACTTTACACTGCATTAACATGTTTTCAAAATAACTAAACTACCCCATCAAACAGACAAGAAACAATCAAAATAACTGGCGTTATATCCAAGCTAGAGGCTAGGAACAGGCTTTCTAGCTTAGTCATACATTAGCTTTTTGTAACATAGCATATAATGTGAAAAACAGACCAAGACAGGGAAAAACATAGCATACTGGGCTACTTTCTGGATGTTATTGCCTTGGAGGGACAGGAAAGGGGGGGGGGGCTGTCCCTACTCTGAAGCTAGTTGCCAGTTTTGCCAACTAGAACTCACCGGGACCACAGAAGTAGTGCCAGAAAGTAAACAATCGGCCCAGGTTATGCTTGCCAGGTAGGACACCCAATACCTTGGCTAAATAAGATAAAAGTTGTTTTTACAACAGCCACACTACTGGCTATTCCAGGAAGATATAAGAAAAGAAATAATGGTGTTTGAGATTGCTAGCATTAAGGTTCAGTCCTGGGGGGAATAAGCAGTCATAGACAAGGCCGAAGGGCTGAGGGGAATATTGGTTAGGGGCTGGAGGAGGCTTAATGTTAATGCAACAAAGTCTAGAAGATTTAGGATTTTTGTTTTGAAGTTTACATGAGTATTTTTTTTACACCAAGTAGACTCCAAAGAATTTATAGCAAATGTTGGATGTGTGATGGGGAAGAAAGAGGTAATTGGGAACATATTTTCTGGGAGTGTAATGAGTCAGCAGACTAAAAATTCCCCACAGATTACTCTAATAGAAATACAGGGTGAGCAAATAGGTATAACTAAGAAAATTATACTGTTTTTTTTTGAGCTATGATACAGAATCAGAATTACCTAGACATAGTAAGGCCTTGCTTAGTCTAATTGTAGTGGCTGACAATAAAGCAATTACTATGGAAACCAAAGTCTAAACAAACTGTACTAGAAGTAGTGAATACAGTGACAGAAATAAACAAGTGGAAATAGGATCTTTAGAAAATGGTAGGAGCAAATTACATAGAAAAAATGGGAATTGTGGGAACAATACATGCAGAGGATGAATGAGTTTTAAAAGGAGGCAGGATTTGAATGAGCTATAGATTATATGTGATGTATAATGTTTGCAACTAAAATTACGTCAGCATGGTTTGTTTTTCTTTATATAAATGTATTGCTATGTTATTAAGTGATAATTTAATAAAGATTTTTCTTGTTTAAAAAAAAAAAGTATGTTTATTTTGTGTCTGTTGCATTTGTATTGTACAACAATGGGAATAGGTTATGAAAGGCTAATTTAAAGAGGTAGGCCCCCCCAATTTCTTCAGGTGCCCTGCAAAGATAGGCAACCAATACTACTTTTATGGTCCATCTACAGGCAATATAATCCTATTCTTAATGCAAGTTTACTATGCTAACTTGAGAGCTGGCAATATGAATGAGTTCATCATCTGAAAGTAATCTACATCCCCACTCTGCTTGAGCAAGTCTTTGGGCAACCTGTACAAAAGAAAGTTGAATAGGTGTAGGCTTCAGGCTTCTAAGATTCAAAAGGAAATGGGACAGACCTCAGACTTCTAGGTTTCCCAAACCAACTATCAACTTCAGTTCCATTGCAAAGGGACAGGGACTAGAACTGTTGGGATGTTCTCCTTGAAACCAAGAACTTTTTATGCCTTCTCTCTCCATTCATCACATTGTAGTTCTCCTGTTCCAACAAAACCTCAAGTTTTCTCAACTTTATTGCTTGGATCATTTCAGATCATTACTCAAACACCTGCTCATCACAAAAATAGTACGATAACTAAAGATTTGAAGGTCCAATACCAAGAAATTATAACTGGCCAAATGGAAGAGGGTTTCTGCCTGAAGTTCAAAAAGGCATAGCAGTCCTAGATGCTGCATCCACTCCAGTTATTTTACAACACATTTTAGAACTGTTTAATCAGCAGCCGGCCTTTGCCTCTTGGGATTCATCTTTTACTGTCACTACCACTCTTTCTGTAGATTCTGTCACAGTCATCACACTTTTCTCAGTAGCATCCAATATCCAAGGCCACCCAGGAGACCCATACCTCTTTTTTTTGGAGATGAATTATTTCCATAGAGAAGCAACTGTGCTATATAAGCTTATCAGCTCTGATGCATTGAAGTTGCTTTTGTGGAAAAAAAAAAATTTTTAGTGGTCACTGCTACTAATACAAGAATTTTGGACTTAGGAAGCTATAATGAACAAACACACTCACACTCTACCTTCCACAATAGGGTGGCACTCAGAACCTGTGCTTCATTCATGCCTAAAATGGCTTTGGAAGATGCATTAAACAAGATAGCACAACATTTTAACCCTCAAACTAAGGGGAGATGACGTTTATATAGCATGAATGTACACGGTCATGTTTCATTAACAAAAGTTTTCAGGCTCTCTGACTGCTGCATGGTAAGTAAGCAGTGCAAAACTATGTCTAAACAAACCAACTTGTAAACTGCATTCCTCTTTCTAGCTGATGCCACAGAATGCCACTGTATGTTATTTCCCAAAGTCAACTGGTTACCAGTCATTGGGAGAACCTTTTTAGCTTTTAAGGTACCTAATGAGTTACTTCTAACAGTTAACACTATAATTAGTTCCTAAAATCTTAAGAACCAATGGTCTCTTTTCCTAAAGATGCCTATACTTTGAGTTTACTGAGGCAAAAAACATTCTCCAAATCTGACCCTGGTTGCTGAAAGTACAGTTTTGTACCTACCATAAATGTAGATGTTAGAGTGTTCACCCTGCTGTAGTCATCAGACTTGGGTTATCCTGCTGTCAGGCGGTCCCCGCAGTCGGCCTGAGTTCCAAAGTCTTGGTCTGGCGTCAGTTGCTGTCGCTTCTTCCCTGATGTCAGAGCGCCAGGGGTATACAAGAGGCATTCAACACCATTTTCTTCAGTACTCCTTGCCCCAGATGTCAGGTGCCCCCAATAGGTAGGCAAAATAAATAAATTATTTTATATATATATATATATATATATATATATATATATATTAGATAAAAATAAAACAATACATTTAGGCACAAGCAAATACACCACAGAGGTTGAATAGGATAAAGTGGTATAGATAAGTTCAGCTAGTTCAGAGGGGATGGAGGGAGGGTAACCTAGACTGCAGCAGGGTGAACACTCGGATATCTACATTTATGGTAGGTACAAAACTGTACTATGTTCATAGTGTTACCCTGCTGCAGTCGTCACACTTGGGTTGAATCCCAAAGCTAAGGATGGGAGGTGGAGTTAAACAGGGTTAGAAGGAGCTAGCAGGCCCTGCAAAACTGCAGTGGCAAAACCAGCTATAGTCTTAGAATACAGAGGTAAGTGACAGTGTTTGGTGAAGGTGTGCACTGAACTCCAAGTTGCAGCTTCAAGAATATCCTTGGTTGGCACTCCCCTGAGAAAGGCTGCTGATGTAGCTGTAGCCCTGGTGGAGTGGGACCTAATGTTAGCAGGTACCGGTTTCCCATGATGCATGTAGCAGAAACGTATGCAATGCCCTATCCATTTAGAAATGGTCTGTTTTGAGATAGATTTTCCTTGTGATCCTGTAGCATAGGCTACAAAGAGCTGGTCAGAATTTCTGAAAGCCTTAGTTTTATCCAAGTAGTAACGTAATTGCCTATGAATGTCCAAAGAGTGCAGGGGTTTTTCTCCTTTGTTCTGGGGATTTGGGAAAAAGGTGGGCAAATTAATGGTTTGGTTTAGGGCCACACTGGATACCACCTTTGGCATAAAGGAAGGGTTAGTTTGTAGAGAGATTGTCTTGATGAAAAATGAGGAAAGGCTCCACTGCCATTAGTGCCTGTAGCTCTGAGACTCTTCTAGCTGAGGTTATTGCAAGTAGCATGGCAGTTTTCCATGAAAGAAATTTTAAATCAGCTGAAAAAGCTGGTTCAAAGGGCGGCAGTGTAAGCTTTTCCAGAACAAAGTTGAGATCCCAAGTAGGTGTTGGTGCTCTCCTTGGCGGTCTTATGTTCTTAGCCCCTCTGAGGTACTGTCTTAGAAGTGGATGTGAGAATAAAGGAGGATCTGTGTTGTAATGAGCTGAAATTGCTGAGCCGTGGATCTTAATAGATGAAAAGGAAAGACCTTTGTGCAACATCTCAGTTAAATATTGTAGAATCTGAGGAATGTTTGGATTAAGGGGATTTTGGCCTTTAGCCTGGTTCCAGGCGCAAAATCTTCTCCATTTGTCTGAATTGGTTTTCCTGGTGCTGGGCCTCCTGGCCTCCAGAATGACATCTATAACTGCTTTGGATAGAGGTGTTGGCTGGTTGTTTAGGTTATTTGCCATGCAGCCAGGTTTAAAGTCTTGAGCTGGCTGTGTAGAATCGGATTGTCTCGCTGGGTGAGCAGGTGAGGAATTTGTGGTAAAATCCATGGTGGGCCGTGGGCCATGTTCCTTAAGATTGGATACCAATGCTGGTGTGGCCAGTCTGGTGCAATGAGTATCATTTGTGGCCTCTCTAATCTGACTTTCAGCAGTACCTTTGCTAGAAGAGGCAGTGGAGGAAAAGCATACACTGTTAATGTTTCCCAACTAAATGAAAAGGCGTCCACTTCCCAAGCTTGTGGATGGAATGTCCTTGTGCAAAATTTTTGAAGTTGGTAGTTTTGGGGGCTTGCAAACAGATCTATGTCTGGGCGTCCCCATTTTTGGGCTTTCATTGCAAATACTTGTGGATCTAGTTTCCACTCGTGTGGATCCATGATGTTTCTGCTTAGGTCGTCTGCCAATGTGTTTTTCTTTACTGGCAGGAATTGTGCTTGTAATTGAACCTGGTAAGACAGTGCAGTATTCCACAAGGTCATTGCTTGCCTGCATAGAGGGTAGGAATGTGTGCCCCCTTGCTTGTTTATGTACCACATTACTGTGGTATTGTCCGTCTTTATCATTAGTTGTCCTGGCTGTAAGAGGTTCTTGAAAGCTGTTAGGGAATACTGTACTGCTAGCATTTCTTTTTGATTGATATGTAGATGTTTCTGATCTGTAGTCCATTTGCCCTGAATGCACTGTCCTGCCATGTGTGCTCCCCAGGCATAGTCTGATGCATCTGTTGTTATAATTTGCCTAGCTGTGGGTAAGGTGAAAGGCTGACCCTTGTTGAGGTGACACGCCTGTGCCCACCATAGGAACTCCTGCTGAAGGCAGGGAATGAGTGGTATCATTGTTTCCAAGCTGTGGCTGTGCTGAGTCCATACACTTTTCAGGTACCATTGTAATTTCCTCATATGCAGTTTTGCAAATGGTATTAGTAGTATGCAAGATGCCATGAATCCCAAAGCCTGCAGAATTTTTCTTGCAGGGAGTTGGGTCTTTGTTGCCATTATTTTGAAATATTGAGTCAGCTGTTTGTCTGGCGTGAGATAAGCCATCTGGGCCATTGTATTCAAGCTGGCACCCAGGAATATTATGTTTTGTGAGGGCACTAGTTTTGATTTCTTTTCATTTACTGTGTACCCTAGGCAACTTAGAAGGTGTTTGACAAATGCCAGATGTTTTAAAAGAGTGTCCTTGCTTTTGGCTTGAATAAGGCAATCGTCCAGGTATGGGTATATTTGAATTCCTCTTTGCCTGCAGTATGCAATTACTGGTGCCAGGCATTTTGTGAAGACCCTGGGTGCAGTAGATAAGACAAAGGGCAGTGCAGAGAATTGATAATGCGTTGAACCTGCAATGAATCGGAGGTATCTTCTGCAATTTTGTCTGATAGGGACATGCAGGTATGCCTCCTTGAGGTCCAGCGTTACTAGCCAAGCATTCTTGCCCAGCATGGAAAGAATCTGCTGTAGTGTTAGCATCTTGAATTTTGGTACTTGCAGATAGGTGTTCAGAATTGAAAGATCCAGAATGGGTCTCCATGCTTTGTCCTTTCTTGGGACTAGAAAGAGTCTTGAGTAAAATCCTTGTCCTTGCTCCTGTGTAGGTACCTGTTGAATGGCTCTCATGTCCATGAGAGCTGTAATTTGTTTTTGTGCCTCTGCCCATTGATTTGGTGGCAGGTTTGGCATTCCTTTTATCCTTGGTAAGGTATGAAAGTGGAATCTGTATCCTTGAGAGACAATGTCTGGAACCCATTTGTCTTTTGTGATGATGTGCCAGTTGTCTGCAAAAAATGCAAATGTTCCTCCCAAGGGAGCTGCCAGGAGAGATTTGCTTGGTAGTTTGAGGACTGAATCATTGTGTTCGTCTTCTGCTAGCCTGGGGCCCGTCTTCTTCTCCTTTCTATAGCAGTACCCCATTGGCGAGGTTTGTAAGGACCTTGTGACTGATCTCTGCCCCTTGGGCACCTGTATTTGCCTCTCTGTGATCTGTCAGAAGCTGGAAAGGACCAGTTTTTTGTTGGCCAGTTTCTGCTGAAACGAGGGGGTTGTTATCCTTGACCATCTGCATAGACTTTGCCTTATCCTCAATTTTCTTTAAAACCTCTTCTGCTTTGACACCAAATACATTCTGCTGTAAAGGTGCATCCAATAATTTTACTTTAACATGATCAGGAAGGATTTGTTTTTTTAACCAAGCATGTCTATGTATGACAGAGCCAGTAACAGCTGCTCTACAGGAAGCTTCCAATTAATCAAATCCACATTGTAAAGTATGTTTGCCCACCTGTTCAGCTGCATGCAACAGATCCTGCATTTCCTTGAAATCAGACTGTTCAGTATGTGTGCTCATTTTTTGTTTTTAATTGAGACATTAGGAATTGCTGATATTTCAGTATGTGAAACTGACAATTTAATGCTCTCATAGACAGAGTTGCGGAGGTGTATATTTTCTTTCCCCATCTATCTAGGGCTCTGGAATCCCTTTCAGAGGGCATAGGATTATTAGCCTTAGAAGCTTTAGCTCTCTTAGGACCCTGGGAAATTGTTTCTGGGTCAGCCACAGGGCTTTTATAAAGGAATTTGTGTGAGTCTGGTACTCTGTAGTATCTGTCTGGTTTGGCTGGAGCAGGAGGTAGAGAGTCTGGATTTAGACTAGACTCCAAGTAAACATCATCCACAATATCCAAAACTGGAGGGATAGCAAGAGGTCTGTGCTGGGGTAGTAAAAGGAACTCTCGGAGCCTTTTCTTAGAATCAGAGAAGTCCTGGCCTTCCCAGTGGAAATGTTCCCTCATGGTATATAAAGTTTCCCCAAAGGAATAGTCTTCAGGGGGAGATGCTGAGGGAATAGAGTCTTCAGCATCAGAGTCTTCATAAGGAGGAAAAGTGTAATCCTGTTCCTCAGAATAATCTGAGGAAATTGAAACCTGGTCAGAGGAAACATAATCCTCCTCTTGTCTTTTATCCGGAGGGGGATGGGAACCCCTGATTAGCGTAATCAAATCTTCAGCCATCTTAAGCATCTGTTTCCTAGGCATGGGGCCTTGAACTGTAGATGGATGTACAGTCTTCTTTGGTTTAAAAGGAGTTTTAAGCTTAGCATAAGATTTAATGGTGAGTGTAGTCGGTCTGAACCTTCTACAACCGCAGATGTTTCCACTGCACCGGGGTCTACTTCTGCTCCGGTGTCGGAAGGGCCTAATGAAGATGGCTGCATCGGCCTAGTAGACTCTGCTTGAGAATCCGCAGCTGTCTGGGGTTCCAGTTCTGCGGTCGTCAGGTGCCTCACTGAAAACTGGAGAACCGGCAACAGGCCCAGCAGAGGATTCGGAGTCAGGCTTGTTCCTAGGCTGCCTGTCCTTATCCTTGCATTTTTTATGCATGCTGGTCGTCGGCTGCTCCGACGGCATGATATAATTAAATTTCCTACCAAAGTAATGCCGTGCAAATTCAAAATGGCGTTTGACAGTTTATTAAACCTAGCACAAAACCGACAACCTGTGACGTCGTGGTCTGGGCCTAGGAAAGGAATACAAAAGGAATGAAAGTCCTTATGAGGTATTTGCTTCCCACAAGAAATGCAATTGTTCACTTTTTCTGACATCGGACTGAGGCTAGAAAAGGTTCCCCAACGGGGTACTTAGCTTTATTGAAGACTTCGGACTGAAATTCGAATCAAAAATCTCAGGTGTCGGCCGACCGGCACTTGCGAACTGCTTCTGCTTCGGGCACCGTGCGGCAAGAAAGACTGAAGAAAATGGCGTTGGATGCCTCTTATATACCCCTGGCGCTCTGATGTCAGGGAAGAAGCAACAGACGCCGGACCAAGACTTTGGAACTCAGGCTGACTGCGGGACCGTCTGATGGCAGGATAGCCCAAGTGTGATGACTGCAGCAGGGTAACACGATGAACATCATTCTTTTAGCAGAACTCAGCTATAAGAATGTAGACATTTCAGAAATGAACGTTACCTGAATCCTTTGACACTTTACTACATACACACACGTGTGTGTGTCTTGCAGAGTGCGTTATGAATTACGTTAGACTATTCTGCATGCACTTGCCACCATAGCATAGCACAGCTCTGTCTAGAAACAGAACCAGTCAAATAATCACTAGGCATATAATATGTGCAGTCTATGCAAATTCAAACTAAGAGCTGTACTGTTTAAAATACTGCTACCAGTACAGATTACAATAATCCTCATGCTTTGGTTTTCTCTTCCTGTGGTCCACAGCAAAGATGAAAAGTGTCCCAGAATCAGCCCACATATCCAGTTAAAGTAAAATAAAAAGTAGAATAATCACTTCTGTAATTACTACCATGGCAGAGCTGTGGAAGGTCCAGTTGGAGCCCATTCTAGCAAACAAAATGCCACTACTACTACTACAGCAGCTTTCTTTAAGAACATATAAGCCCAGAGTATTAGAAAGGCTGCCCCTCTGAGTTCTACTCATATATAGAAGTCTAAATATCAAGATGCACTCGCTCGAAGCACTCCTCAAAATTGAGAACATAGACATTTGTGTTGTAATGGAGACCTGGTCTAAAGCAGCAGAAAGCACCCCTGCACTACCAGGCTGCAACTCATTCCACACCTTTCACCCCAGAACATGGACCGAAGCCTCCAAAGGTGGCGGTGTCTCCAGATACATAAAAGATATGCACACCTCCAGACTAGTAGCCCAGCATAACGCATCCGAGATACTCCAGGTACAACTAAAATTGAGAACCATGTCCGAAGACTCTCACTTCACATTTCTAAGCACCCCGGAAACTATTAATATCCACCCCAACACTCATACTAAGCGAGTTCAACTATGCCTCCATCAGCTGTGAAAAATACTCATGCACCAATGCACTGGCCCAACGCTTCTTGGAATTCATCAATTCCAAATGCCCTGGACCAGCTCATTCTTAACCCCACTCGAGGGAGCAACATCATTGACCTAGCTATTACTAACATGGGCAACCATTGCTCTACACCAACTGTCAATTTCTTCCTGGTTAGATCCAACCACAAACTAATCACCATGGAAATCCACATCGTATCACACACCCCACAAAGGTATCCACCATGAAAAACTTCTCCAAAGCTGACTTTGGACTCTTAAAAACAGAAGTGGCTAACTTCACGGCACACATACCAATGGAAAATAGATGCATAACTGCCGAATCATACACCAATGCACTGTGTGAACACATACATAAATGCATGGAACTAGATAACCATACCCAACTGAACCAAGATACTCTCCTCCCAAAAAAAAAAAATAAAACAAAAAAAAGGAAGCCAGTCTGGTGCCATTAATATACTCTACAACAGAAGGAAGAAACTGTTGCAGAAAAAGGTGAAGTCCCAAGACTGGAAAAATTCCCTTATTAGCCTCAACAAAATGTTGAGATCCCTCATCAAAACCTCCAAAACCAGCTATGAAGGCAGAATTGTGGCAGACACTAAAAACAACCACAAAGCCTTCTATAGTTATATCAAGAATCTCCATGGCAATACCCACATTTGCTCCGAGTTACTGCACAATGGTACCTCCTATACTGAGCCAACAGTTATTGTCAACACACTGGCTGACAGATTCAGTGCCACCTTTACCCCCCCCCCCCCAAAGGATCAATCTCAATACCAGAAGAATGCCAGGCACCCAACATTACTGCAGCACAGGTTAAAGCTGCATTGTCTAAGGCCAAGAATACAGCTGCCATGGGACCTGACAATATCCCTGGCTGTGTTTCTACATGAATTACAAAGTGAACTGGCACGTGTCCTCTGTTCACTCACAGCCACACCTCAGGCTTTGTCCCTACTGAACAGCGCACTGCTACAGTCATCCCTCTCCATAAAGGAGGAGCAACTACAGACCCTGGAAATTATCGCCCATTAGCCTGACAAGTTTGGTATGTAAGGCTATGGAGCATATCATGGACCTAATTAACAAGGATATAAGGAATCTCCATAGATCCCATTCAATTTGGTTTTGTGAAAGGTAGATCATGCCTGCTCAACCTGGTTGACTTCTTGGAGTCAGTCACCAGAGCGGTGGATGAAGGTAAGGCAGTTCATACAGCCTACTGCCATCTGGCCAAGGCCTTTGATACCATTACTCACTCAGGAATTATTGACAAACTCGGCAAACTAGGCATCAACCTCTCTATTGTTAGGTGGGTTGCAAATTGGCTCATAGATAGAACACACAGTGTGAAAGTAGCTGACTCCAAGTCAGACTGCTGACCAGTCACGAGTGGAGACCCACAGGGATCAGTTCTCGGTCCACGGAGGGACTCTGGCTGACCAAATTTGCAGAGGAGTGCAAGCTGGGAGCCATTATTAACTCCCCAAGTATTGCAGACATCCTACAGAAAGGCCTCACTGAGATCAATGACTGGTGTTGAAACCATGGCCTTAAGCTCAATGCCAAAAAATGCGTCATCATCCCCTTTGGGAAAAACGCAGTTCCCACTAATTACCACATTGATGGGAACCCACTGAATAGTGAAGGCATTGTAAGAGATCTGGGGACACAGGTTGACAGCAACCTCTCCTTCGACCACCACATTGCCACTGTAATCAGAAAGTCCTTCTATGTGGCACATTTCATTACCATGGGTTTTGCATTCAGGAAGAAAGAGGTCATTTCTCTCTACTCTTCCCTCGTTAGACAATCACAGAGTATAATGCAACATTTGGCATGTACCTCACTAGACATCTGCAAAAGCTGGAGAGGCCACAAAAGTACCTCATGAAGAGGATCCTAGGCCTTAAACACATGTCCTACATGGACAGACTCAAAAAACGCGTTATTCTCGGTCTCATATAGTCTACTAAGAGGCGAGCTCTGCTCGACTTACAAAGCCCATGTCTGACCCAGCTCTGTTAGAAATGCTACATCTAAAGAAATCCCAATTCCTCCACACCACACTCTCCGGAGACCTCAACCACATTACCACAATCAACAGAACATGCTGGAGGCACAGGTTCATAACCCACAGACTACCCATGCTCTGGAATAGACTTGCCATACATATCAAGCAGAGCAGCTCACTAGTCCTCTTCAAATGAAATCTTGATGAGTGGATAGGAAATAGAAAGTGCACCCTAGGGATCATTCCAGTGGCTCTACTTGATAGAGGCAATGAGAACTAAATGCCAGGGCACTTCTATGGGCTAGGTTTATAAAGGCCCCAGGGCCATTAGCCTAGTACACACCTATGAACCTATACAACACGGAACTTGTTTTGCATCCACTATCCCTGAATGCATATTATAATCCACCTCAGTTCACAATTAGAGGTCTTTTTCCAACTTCTTTACACTCTTTGTATTAGGAATTATACTGCAGCAGTGAGCCTAATGATGAACATAGCATAGTCATATGAGGATATTCACAATAGCCAATAATGTCTGAACACCAGGATCAGTGCAGCAGTAGGAATTTCCACACCTCTTTGTTTTCCTAGTCTCCGATCTTCTTTCCAGACAGGAATCTTTCCCCTGCTTGATGTTTGCATTATATAGTTCTACTTTTTTTTTTTTATTATTTATTTATTATTTAGTGTGCAGTATTGGGAATACAAATTTACTGTAGAAGACCCTGTTAGTGTAAACTGTGGATGTTAGCGGTTAAACATTTGGAGATGGGTCCGTACTAAACTCTAGGGAGTCTTGATGGTTCTGTAAGTCAAGCTGAAAGAAATGTCATCCACTCACAGCCAATACCATGAATATAGTAATTTCACTGATGATATGACACTTATTTGAACATCTGTCAGTATGGTACCCTTACCCACGTAGAACCTTCCTACTTCTGATGCTGGAACAACCTCTACAGATCAGCACAAGTTCTATGATGTAGCCAAAAATCTAATGTCAAGGGAAACAATTTTCCCTATAAAGAATGAAGTTCTCCCACCCACCAGGTCTTGACAGGAAAGGAAGAAAAAGAAAAGGAAATCTCAGCTGGGAGGTTCAAGAGCTGGCTGAAAGAACCTACCCCAGATTTACTGCCTGCTTGGGGGTGTTCTTCACTCCAAGTTTGCTGCTGTTTTCTGCCTGTACTGGGCCACCTTTGTTTACTTTCCATAGATGGTCCACTGCCTAGTGGAGTATATCCTCCTTGTGTGGTCACTGTAGCAGCAAATTATTACAAATAAGTTTTCTTACTTAATGTAGAATTGGTGTAACTATTTTCCCCATAAGATAATCATTCCTGCAAAGGTTAACACTGGTCTCAAACCTGCAAAGGTACTCATACAAATACTGCAAGGCTCACAAAAAAACAGCACTGGCAGACGCCCTCTATTTCTAACACTAAATAAAACATTCACCAAATTTTTTTTCCCCCTCATTTCAAAGCATTTTATTTCTTCCACCAGCAGCTGCTGAAGAGGGAGTGTTTCATCTTTTGCGTACATAAACACTTGCATGTGTAGAATACAGTTCACCCAGACAGATTACCACACAATGGTTATTTTATATGGGATCAAAGCATATTAAGTCTCAGTCAGTGTCAGTTTTCACAACGCTATAAGACTGAATGGTTTAAGATATTTTTTCTTAACAGAGGCTCAAAAACCTTTACACAAAGCAAGCTCATTAACACAAACAATAGCACTCATCCACCACTAAAATACAACTGAAAAACACACACAAGATAACAAAACTTGAGAAACAGACGGTTTCAGAAAAAAAGAACAATTTTTCCTGCTTCTCCTGGTGGTGGGGGTTCAATGGGTCCTGGAATGTGATCTTTAAAGCTGGTCTAAAAAACCCTGGAACAGCAACTCCCTCATAATAGCTCTCCTGGCTTTGAAATTTAAACCTACACCAATTTTGGTCACACTATCCAGCACCACTGACATAGAAGAATAAAGCTCAGACTACAGTCCTGGAGACCCTAGATTGATTTACAACTTTGGTGGCTGCTGCAGAAGTCATATTGAGTACAGGAATGAAGAGATAAGGAGTCTGCTCACCTCATCTCAGAGGGCTGGATAGTGGTGTCTGGGCAATATGCGCAGTGGTACAGCCACTGATTTAGGCTAGAGTCACAAGGAGGTACCATCTACCATCTGTAAAACAGCAGGGCTTTGGCTGCATCACAAGTAAAGGTATTGAAAATAGACTGCAAGCCCTCTGCATTCTTCCCTCATATGTGTACAGGCACATGCAAGGATGGCAGGCTATATGCCAAAAAACAGATCCCCTAAACACAGGCATGACAGATTCTACTCCCAATATCTCTGTCCTTTTTCCTGGAGAATGAATAGGACACTCATTTAAGGGCATGAATTGACTCACTTGGGTGAGAGGACCAGGAAAGGGAAACTAGATGATCAAGCAGAGAATTTTTTTGGTCCCACTAATGAAGTCCAAAAATGGCTAGAAAAAAATGTTATGTCCAGGAGAACACCTCTGAAAATCCAGAGTGCTGTCTACAAGTATGGCTTAGTGAAACTCTTAAGAAAGTCTCCTTATAATATGAATGCCATTCCAAGGCCAAAACCTAAGCTGGCTATGTGTGCCCCTCTCATTCTTTTAGCCTAGACCTTTAATTATACTTTGTCTGCCAGAAAGTTCTACAAGGCTGGTACAGAAAGTTGGTCAAGCTTATTCTAAGCTTGCATTAGAGGTTGATATGAAAAAATGCACTGAAAGAAAAACTTCTGTCAAGGAAAATGGAACCAGTCCAACATATTTTTGTCAAGTGCTTTCATTCTCTAATACTTCACAAAAAACTTCTTCAGAACAAATAAATGCAAGTAATGTCATTTATACATGCAAGTTTTCACTTTACTCATCAGCTAAGACAAACCAATTTGATATAACCAAAAAGGGTATAAAAATGCTTACACTTCAAGATGAGTTATTTTACACTAAAAACTAAAATCACACATTTCACATTAAACAATTTGTATAAAACCACAACAAATATGTTGCATTAATTAGTTAATACTTTATAACCTCTGGTCAAGAGACACCTAATGTTAATAACCTCATTTAATCCTGGTACTTATCAGCTTCTAAGAGAATTTACCATTTTACTGTTTTACTCTCCAAGAGCATTTCTGACTCCACTAAAAGGTTTTACTAAAATATAAACAGAGTAATTTTTTTAAAAATGCAAATGTGTTTGCCAAGGCATTACCAAAATCCTTTTTTCTAATTGCCAAAACATGTTTGTGGAATCTTGAGAACCATCTCATGATTTTAACCATGTAAAAGCTCTCACAGGAGCAGGAAGTTACCAAGTAAAATAATCCCTCAATGTTGTATGTAAATCTCCTTTTATATAATTCTTTATCTGTATGTTTAAGAAAAACAATCAAACCTTCATTAAAGGTACCTACAGTGTTTACATCTGTAAGCACCAAATGGACTACTCAAATGACTAAAATTACTAGAATTGTTCAACACAAACTTAAATGTTATCTCTTGTAGACAAAAACTGGTTCAACACCAAAGCTTCTGCAAAGTCTCAATTACCTCGGATAATCTTCCAATTTCTGGAAACAAATCTTTAACACCTCTCATCTCCAATGAAATTGGTAATGGAAAAGCTCAACCACAATATCAATAATGAAGGTTTTGGAAGTCTGTGCAATCCTGTGCTAACAATGACTTAAACTGCTTCCACCTATTTTGAGTGAATTACATATAAAAGGGAGATTTACTAACGCATATGGAGTAGTTTACTTAGCAACTTGCTGTTCCTGATAGTCTTATCTGGGCAAAACCACAATAAGGCTCTCCCAGAGAATCTGCAAACATGATTTTAGTAATACCTTAGCAAAACATTCAGTACTTGCAAAAAAAAAAAAAAAAAAAAAAAAACAAAAGTTAATTTTTGTAATGCTTTTTTAGAGTGTAAAGTAGTAAAATGGCAAATTCTCTTAGAAGTTGATAAGGAACCAGGATTAAATTGGGTTATTAACATAACCTCCGAGTGTCTTCAAGAGGCACAAAGTATTTATTACCAAATTTATACAAACTGTTTAATATTAGATTTAGTTTTTTTGTGTAATACAACTATTGAGAAACATAAACATTTATATCCTTTTTAAACACCTTTATTAAATTATGAATTAAGACATAGGCTAACATACATTAAACAGAAAATACAATCATTTTAACATTTTTCCATTTAAATATAATGCACACATATTTTCTTTGCTTATATTATCACTCCATTAAAAAAAAGCCTAATTCCTGCCTTCCTTTACATCTCACTCCTCCTTAATATTATGATTGTATTATGCCCAATTTTTCCGTTTACTTCTATGTAATTTGCTCCTTCCCTTTTCTAAAGATCCATATTCCAGTTTTTATCTCTTTTATAATATTTAATACCAGAAATACAGTTATATAACTTTGATTTCCATTTTCTAGCAACTGCTTTTTTGGCAGACAACAGAATTAAAACTAAGGCCTTATTATGTCTAGGCAATTCAAATCATTTCCTTATTTATAGCCATCTGCTCACACAAGATTTCTGATAGAGCTTTCTGTAGGAATTTTTTTTTACAATCTGCCAACTCATTACACTCCCAAAACATAAGTTTCCTGTTACCTCTTTCATCTCCATCACTCCTCCAACATTTGGAATCTACATGAGGAAAGCATTCTTTGAAGTCTGTTTAGGGGTATAAAATACCTATGAAAACACATCCAAGCAAAGATTTTAAACCTTCTGGACTTGGTGGCATACATGGGAGACATATGTCTTACCATTATTTTCTTGTAAATTACTTTTCCAGTCTCTCTTCCTAAACTTCTAACCACCTCTGAGTCTTATAACAGTCATGCAATATTTTACATGCCCTATTAATTCTCATTTTAACTATATCTGTTCTAGATTCAACTATAAATTCTACCACAGCAGGTATTTCACTTAAAATTCCCTTATCCATTTTGCTGTCTGTATTTCAAGATTAAGCCCAGGTAGGGAAGGCAGTCTCTAAGCCTGCAATCCAAATGTCTTCTTGGCCTCATCCCACTTCATTACTTTTCCTGATGGGAGTCATTTACTCCCATTATCTTGGTTCCTTTGCCAGCTCCCTCTTGCCTATTCTCGGTGTCCCTACTTGCCATCATTGCCATTAGCAAAATCTCCTTTCTCCATTCTCATATTGGCTTAGAATACTTTCTGCTACTTTAGGAATATAACACTTTGTATGATTGTTATTCTTAAGGATCTGCACCTAAAATCCCATTGAATTCCTCCCTTGCTTCATCATCCCTTTCCACTTTGAATTATAACCTTCTACTTGTGTTCTATATATGAGCTTTAACTGGGTAGCTATAAAATATCCCTTCAAATCAGGTAAACTTAAACCTCTTTCTTTTGTTGGGAGGATCAACTTATACCACTTAACTCTTGCCCTCCTTCCCTCCCAGATAAATTCCTTATTTATTACTGTTCACATCTCCTTGTGTTGATAAAAGTATGCCTGGCCTTTATAAAACAGTAAATGGGCTAAAAAACATTTTCATTGCTTGTATCTTACTATCTATATGAGTTTCCAGTTTCTCAATTTTTGCATTTTTTTAGTCTCTTTACACATTCTTAGCTGCCTTTTAATCCACACTCCTAAATACTTTATCTTATTGTATTTCCATAAATACAGATACTACTGAAACAATTGTGTGTGTGTGGGGGGGGGGGGGTACATATTTTATGGCTATAGCCTTTATTTTATCTTCATTAATTTTATATCCCAAAATAAATGCTCCGCAACAGTAAGATGACCTTTTCTGGACTTATCAGGTACAAAATAATATCTGCAAATAAAGCCAACTATAATTGACTAGCATTTCAATTATATCCAGTGGCTCTAAATATAAAGCAGATAAAGAGAGAGGACACCCCTGCCTGGTTCCGCTGTTCAAACATCTTATCAGAGAGGTATCCTCCCACTTTAATTCTTGCCTTCAGTCCTTTATACAGCTTTCTAAATTAACCTTATTGTATCAGGGAAAGCAAATGCTTCCAATGCCCTACTCTTAAATCTCCAGCTTACTCTATCAAATGCTTTCTCTGCATCAAGACTCACCAACAGCAGAGGTATTTTCTTGCATTCTTTCCTCTGGATCATCACTGCTCTATTAAAGTTGTCAAATCTTGCTTCCTCTCCACAAAATCGTACTGATCCATATCTAATAATTTTGGCAACACCATTACCATTTGTTTAGCTACTGTAAGACATTAACATGTTATAATAGTTTAAAATATAAATGGGTCTATATGAAGTTGGGTTGAAGGGTCTTTAGCTTAACTTTCTTCCAAGATGTTGGCACCATTAAACAAAGTCTTACAGACCTTTATCACTTTAACTCCTAATTTCCAACCATCCACAGGAATATCATCCATTCCTGGAGACTTTCCTGAAGTTTAACTATACAACATGGCTTTAATCTCACCGCCTATCTTACCTGTTAGTTGTCGAGCCTAGTCTTCCTCTAACCTTGGCATAATTAAGTGATATTTCCTTTGTATGCTTTTGATTTCCACATTTCTCTACTTTATACAAATTTTCATAAAATTTCCAGAATATTTCAAACCTCTATGGGATCTCTGGCTATTTTTCTTGTTATAAGTTCCCCAAGTTTGGCAATAAGGCTTTCAATGTTCTGTTGCCTAAGTCATTGTTGTTTATATCCTTTTTGGTTATATCAAATAATTGGTTTGTGTCAGCTGATGAGTTGTGTTATTACTTATAAGTAATGCCATCTACATCCGTACTTGTGTTATTAGTTCTGAAAAAGTTCTTTGTGAAGTATTTAAGAGAACGAAAGTGCTTAATGAAAAAATTGTTGCACTGGTTCCGTTTGTTTAGTTTTATTTCACACACACCGTTCACATACTACATTTTTACTAGGAAAACAAATTCATATATTTGATTAGTCCAAAGTAAACATGTTATAGATGAGCCACTGCCAGCACCTTTGAAGATTCTTTGAACCCCCTTTCCATACACTACTGAATGTGGTTAAATGCCCATATGAATTGTTGCCTGTATTAACAGCACTGCCCACAGACTTACCAGGTGTCTTATATGACCTTTCTAAGTCAAGGTACACCTGCAAAAAAAGTAATCAAATATTAGTGTATTTGCTCAGAATGGTGATCCTTAGCAAAATCCCTGCTAGACATCATTGGCTAAACATGAAAGTGACCGATGCCAGAGCTTACTTTCCAAAGCAACAAGGCCATACATTGGCTATCCATGGCCTACTACAATGTGGGGTGTCTAAGAAACCAGAATTTGTGGAGACCAACAGTCAAAGCAGTTACAGAATTGTATTTTACATAAAGTTTAATGAGCTGATATATGTCTGTAAAATCATTCAAGTTTGTAGCATATTTTAGTATACTTTCAGTTAACCACAGCTCCTTATGGTATACAAACATTTTCTGGGGGGGGGGGTCTTGCTTCATTAAGTGACTTACCAGTTAATAGGCAGTTCTAGAAAAGACAAGGTATAACACCGTAACACTAAGATTAATATTCCAGGATGCCCTGCAGTGGAGCTATTCATCACTATTTGTCACTTATTACTCATATTTACATTACTGAAGGGCCTACATGGTACTGAGGGGTGTGGTGTGAAAACCCATGGTGGCAGACAAAAATTTACACTATCAATGTCCACTTATAGTGCACTGTAATGGAGACCCTTTGTCTGCTAGTAATTATGAAGACATGAAATATTTCTATATGTACTTGCAATTGACATACACATTACTGCATGGCATCAGGTGAAACCTTAAGATTATGTTGGAGAACTGTTGAAATTTGCACTTTAAGTTGCACATACTGACAAATAATTGTAGAATTAGCAATATAAATAAAACTGGTTAAAGATAATTTCTGTAATTCTGAAAATATCGCAGTACACATGTACTCAGTAATTTCCTGCTGTCATGTGAACGCTTATGCTAGGTCCTGCAAATGTATGTCTTGGCTATACAGTCTAAAAGATAATTTAGAAATAAATATTCTGGGCTTGTACATATTATAAAAAAAGTACAGTTTTGTACCTACCATAAATGTAGATGTCCGATAGGTATGCATCTGCAGTCATAACATATGGGTTGTCCTACCTCAGGCAGCCCTTCGGTCGGCCGGATTCCAAAGTCTGGGTCTGGCCTCGGCTGATGTCGCACTTCACCCAACGTCATAGCTCCTGGGGTATAAAGGCATCAGCCGACGCCATTTTCTTCAGTGTTTCTTGCCCCAGATGCCAGGTGCCCTCTAGGAAGGCTAAATTTGGATAAAAGTAGAAAATTCCAAACAGTAGAAATCAAAAAGTATATATACATATATACATACAAACAAATACACCATAATAGATTCCCCCAGCTAGCTAAGAGAGGGGTAAGTACCCTAGGAATACCACAGAGGGAAGGAGGGTGGGTAATCCTGACTGCAGATGCATACCTATCGGACATCTACATTTATGGTAGGTACAAAACTGTACTATGTCCTTCAAGGATGCATCTGCAGTCATAACATATGGGTAGAATACCATAGCCAAACTGGGGGAGGAGGCACTAAGATAATGATGGTGTAGTTAAGATCCCTTGTAAAACTGCAGTTGCAAAACCTGCTCGGGATCTGGAGTATAAAGGAAGATTGTAATGCTTGGCAAATGTATGCACGGAGCTCCAAGTAGCAGCTTCTAAAATGTCTTTGGTAGGCACTCCTCGTAGGAAAGCTGTAGTGGTGGCTGTAGCTCTTGTGGAGTGAGGCCTGATATTTTCAGGAGTTGTCTTTCCATGAAAAGAGTAGCAGAATCGAATGCAATTTCCTATCCATTTTGAAATTGTCTGTTTGGAAATTGCTTTTCCTTGCACTCCTGTTGCATATGCTACCAGAAGCTGTCAGTTGTTCTGCTGGTCTTAGTTCTGTCCAGATAGTAGCGCAGTTGTCTGTGTACATCCAAGGTGTGCAGTAGTTTTCCCCCCTGTTCTGTGGGTTAGGGAAGAATGTTGGTAAATGAATAGCTTGGTTCAAGGATACCCTGGATACCACCTTTGGCATGAAAGTAGGATTGGTTCTCAGAGACACTCTATCCTGGTGAAAGATAAGGAAAGGCTGCACTGCCATTAATGCCTGTAACTCGGAAAGCCTTCTTGCTGAAGTGATTGCTAGAAGGAAGGCAGTTTTCCAAGATAAGAACTGTAAGTCTGCTGATGCTGCTGGTTCAAAAGGGGGAAGTGTTAATTTTTCCAGCACAAAATTGAGATCCCGTGCAGGCAGAGGTGGTTTCCTTGGGGGTTTTACATTCTTGATCCCTCTTAAATTGTCTGAGGAGAGGGTGAGAGAAGATAGGAGGATCCATACTGTACTCTGCTGAAATTGCTGAAGCATGAATCTTAATGGAAGAATAGGACAGGCCATTGTGGAACAGTTCTGCTAAGTATTCTAGGATGTGTGCTAGGTTTGCCAGTGAGACATTTGTTCCCTTTGATGCACTCCAAATGAGGAATCGCTTCCATTTGGCTGAGTATGTTTTCCTTGTGGAGGGTCTGCGAGCCTCCAGGATAATGTCCTTGACCCTCTGAGATAAGACAGGATGGTTTTGTTTTATGCAATTTTCCAGGCAGTTAGCTGCAGCGTTTTCAAGTTTGGATGCAGGGTCTTGTAGTTGTTCTGCGTTAGAAGTAAAGGCCATAGAGGTAGAGGCCATGAGTTCGTCCGAGACATGCTTCTCAGTAGCGGGTACCAATGCTGCCTTGGCCAGTCTGGAGCTATCAGAATTACCTTTGGCTGTTCCTCCCTGATCTTCAGTAGAACTTTGTACATCAATGGGAGAGGTGGAAAGGCATAAACTGTCAGGGCCTTCCAGCTGAGTCCACCCTCCAGGCTTGTGGGTGGTATTCTCTTGAGCAGTTTTCTTCATTTGGTGGTTGAGTGGGGAGACGAACAGGTCTATCTCTGGCATTCCCCATTTCTTTGTTTGGTTTTGAAGATGTCTGGATGCAGCATCCATTCGTGAGCATCCGTGGTAGTTCTGCTTAAGCTGTCTGCTAGTGAATTCTCTTTTCCTGGTACGAATATGGCCTGCAGTTGAATGTTGAGATTCAGGCCTATGTTCCACAGGTCCATTGCCATCCGGCATAGAGGGTAGGAATGCGTGCCTCCCCGTTTGTTGATGTATCACATGACTGTGGTATTGTCCGTCCTTATCAGCAGGTGTCCTTGCTGGAGGAATGATTTGAATGCCTCGATTGCATGCTTCACTGCCAGCATCTCCTTTAGATTTATGTGTAGATTCAGCTGGTCTTGGGACCATAGGCCTTGGATACACTTGTCTTCCATGTGTGCCCCCCAGCCTACGTCTGAGGCGTCCGTGGTGATGGTCTGCCTTGGTTGTGGTTTGTGGAAAGGCAACCCTCTGTTGGTCTGGCAGGCCTGAGCCCACCACAGGAATTCTTTTTTCAGGCATGGATGATTGGTATCATGGTTTCTAGACTGTGTCTGTGTTGAGACCATACATTCCTTAGGTACCACTGTAATTTTCTCATATGCAGCCTGGCATGTGGGATCAAGATTATGCAGGATGCCATGTAACCCAGGGCCTGCAGGACTTTCCTTGCAGTAAGCTGAGTTTGTCTTGTCAATGCCATGAAGTAGACTGGTAGTTGCTTTTGTTTTTCTTCTGTGAGAAAAGCCATCCGAGTTATTGTGTCCAGTTCTGCACCCAAAAATGTTATCCTTTGGGATGGCACTAGTCTTGACTTCTGTATGTTGACTGTGTATCCCAAGGCCTGTAACAGGTGTATGACATAGGCCAAATCCTTTATTATTTTTGTCTTGTTGTCCGCTTGTATTAGGCAGTCGTCCAGGTATGGGTAGATTTGAATTCCCTGTAGCCTGCAATGTGCAATTACTGATGACAGGCATTTCGTGAATACTCTGGGCGCAGTAGATAAGCCAAAGGGCAATGCTGAGAATTGATAATGCTCTGATCCTGCAAGAAATCTGAGGTGTCTTCTGCAATCTGGTCGTATAGGGACGTGCAGGTATGCCTCCTTGAGATCTAGAGTCACCAGCCAAGACTCCTTGCCCAACATGGGAAGAAGTTGCTGTAGGGTCAGCATCTTGAATTTTGGTACAATGAGATATGTGTTCAGTGCGGACAAGTCGAGAATAGGCCTCCATTGAGTTTCTTTTGTTGGTACAAGGAATAGTCTGGAGTAAAATCCTTGGCCTTGTTCCATAGATGGTACCTTTTCTATTGCTCTCATCCTTAGTAAGTTGATGATTTGTTTTAGAGCCTCTGACTTCTGGCTTGGTGGAAGGTTTGGCATTCCTCTCTTTTTTGGTAAAGTGTGGAACTGAAACCTGTAGCCTTTGGCTATTGTTTGCAAAGTCCATTTGTCTCCTGTAATGCAATGTCAGTTTTTTGAAAATAAAGCTAGCTTTCCGCCCAAGGGTGCTTCCAGTTGTTCCCTGGTAGGCGGAATCAGAGCCAAGTCATTGTGTCTGTCCTGTGGAAGTGGTTGCAGTCACAGCTGTGGCGGTACTCCTCTGGTTGGCAGGTTGCCACTGACGACCCCTGTAGGCACCCCTTGATTGACCTCTGCCTCTTGGGTGTCTATTTCTGCCTCTCTGTGCTCTGGAGGTGTCTGGAAAGGACCAATTCTTTGAAGGCCAATTTCTGCTGAACCTCGGAGGTTGGACCTGCAGAAAATCCTTGACTGTTTGCACAGATTTTGCTTTTTCTTCCACTTTCTTTAGAACCTCCTGTGCAGGGGAGCCAAATAAACTTTGTTTCTCCATAGGGAGATCTAGGAGTTTAGACTTAACATGGTCTGGCAAGGATTGTTCTTTTAGCCAGGCATGCCTTCGAATCACTGCTCCAGTCATAGCTGATCTAAATGAAGCCTCCAGTGCATCATAGCCACATTTTAAGAAATGATTACTGACCTGCTGTGAGTTGTGTACCAAATCCTGAAGGGACTTACGGTCTAAAGGTTCAGGAGAGGAAAGCTTTTTATTCAGCTGATCTAACAAAAATTCCAGGTACTGTATCATGTGAAATTGACAGTTTAAAGCCCTGGCAGTAAGAGTAGCAGATGTATAAACCTTTTTACCCCATCTCTCTAATGCTCTTGATTCTCTTTCAGAGAGTAGGGGGTTTTTGGCAGAGGCAGCTGCAACACCCTTAGGGCCCTGAGAAATGGTTTCTGGGTCTGCAGCATGGGCCTTATACAAGTGGAAGGGAGAATCCGGGACCCTGTAATATCTGTCAGGTTTGGCAGGGGCCGGGGGAAGAGAATCAGGGGCAGAACTGGCATCATTGTATGCATCATCAACAACTGATAGTACAGGTGGTATGGCTAAAGGCCTATGCTGTGGTAAGTGTAAGAAAGTCCTTAGCCTTTTCCTAGAATCAGAAAAATCCTGACCCTGCCATTGGAAGTGTTCCCTCATTGAGTGTAGAGTTTCCCCAAAAGAAAATTCTTCTGGGGGGGGGGGGGCAGAAGGAATGGAGTCTTCTGCATCCGAATCCTCATAAGGTGAGTATGGTCCTTCCTGATGGTCTGATAAATTTGATCCATCCGAGGAATAGTCAGAGGAGAGAGGTTCAGGGGGTTCAGTCCTAGGCCTTTTTTCAGGAGGGGGTTGTGAGGCCCTGTCCGGGTGAGGTTGGGATCCCCTGATCAGAGAAATAAGGTCCTCAGCAAGGCTGAGAATCTGAGAACTAGAGGAAGGTCTGTGAGAGGGAGCTTTAGTAGGTAAAGCCTTGGGAAGTTTAGCTGCTTTAGCCCTGGAGAAGGCCTTAATAGACATAGAAGCAGGGGGTCTAGCTGCCCCACGTGTAGGAGTAGAGATGTCCAACGGAATGGTGTTGGACAATTCTTGTGTGCCTGCTTCTTCGGTATGAATTTCAGTAGCCGACTCAGCCGGGGCCTCTGAGGCCTCGGTTGTCGGAGGCATGCTTTCGGAAGAACCGAGGACTCTGTTTCAGCCGAAACAGAGACACTCGCGGTAGGCCTAACGGTGGTTTCAGCCGAAACCGCGGGCCGCGAGTGTCGGTCCTTTTCCTTGCGTTTTTTGGCTAAAAGTGTAGTCGGAGTCTCCGACGGCATTTTATATGCAAAAGCGGGACCAAAAAACTCTTCAGCAAACTCCGACCGACGTCCAAGTGTCCGTCGGTTGAAGGAAGCACAGGCTAAACAAGCTGATACGTCGTGGTCTGGGCCTAAGCAAGGAAGGCAGTAAGAGTGGAAATCCTTGAGGTATTTGTTTTCCACAAGTTAAACAATTATTTACTTTGTCTGACATCGGCTGAGGCAAGAAAGAGTCCCCAACGGGGTACTTAGCTTTTTTAGAAGTCTTCGGTAGCTGAAATCTCTGGATCTGACCGACCGGCACTTGCGAACAGCTTCTGTTTCGGGCACCGCGCGGCAAGAAAGACGGAGGAAAATGGCGTCGGCTGATGCCTTTATACCCCAGGAGCTATGACGTCGGGTGAAGTGCGACATCAGCCGAGGCCAGACCCAGACTTTGGAATCCGGCCGACCGAAGGGCTGCCTGAGGCAGGACAACCCATATGTTATGACTGCAGATGCATCCTTGAAGGACATACTGTAAATGCACCATTATCACTGAAAAGACTAACACAGATTCCAAAAAAGATGTATTCTGATACAAGCCTGTCCTGATTCTGAAAGACTTGTACTCAGTGTAAGTCATTTACACAGATGAGTTTTTTTTTTTTTTTTGAACTGTTGCAGGCTTACGTCAAGTCACTTACACTGACAGCAAGTCTTTCAGAATCTAGCCTTTTTTACTGGTAACACGGTCGATTGAGACATTTTCATACCTTTCATTGTTCAGAAAATATGCTGGAATACAAGCGTGTGTTTTGGCTCCTAGAGGTATGACATTCCACAGCACAGAGATGCTAATGAGTTAAATGGAGGCAAAAATTAAATGGGACAAATTACAAAACAGAAACATTAAAGAACTTAGACCAAGACAAACTACTAATGATGCAAGTCTGATTGCTTATACACTAATCTAAAAATCTATGCAGTGACAGAGGTAATTCTAATGGTACAGCATGCATCAAAAACTTGGGTGTTATCAACTCACATTCATTACACTTTCACAATTCAGAATATCATTTTACATGACACTTTACAGCTACACAACATATTCACAGAAAATAATGACAGATTTATCACAAGTAAGAAAGACATGATAATTAACAGGACATATGCTTTAGGTACAGTCTTTATTTTTTAAGCTTTGGGTTAATTTATAGGTTGGTACTAGGGTATCGGCCCTAGGGCCTATACAAGCCTAGCCATAATAATTCCATGGCAATTCCCACACTATTTACTTCCCTGGACCCCTGTCTAGCATGGTAACTGACATGATCCCTGAATTTCCTTTCTCCCGTCCAGTCATCAAGGTTCCTTTTGAAGAGGGCCAAAGAGGTTCTCCGCTTGACATGTATGGGCTGTCTATTCCAGAGTCTGGGGAGTCTCTGGGTCAGAACCCATCCCTCCAGCATGTTTTGTTTATTGTGATGACCAGGTTTAGATCCCTGGAGCATGTGGCTCCGAGGGTTTGGGATTTCTTTAAGTGTAGCATGTCCAACAGCTCTGGGTTTGACATGGCCTTGTATGTTAAGCAGAGATCGCCTCGGAGTCATTATTTCATATACATATGTGGTGTAAATAAAATTAGTGAGAAAGTGATTTTTTTTTCATAATTTTTTAAAGTGTAATAGAAGCAGAGTTACCTGGGTACCCACAGTTTAGTCCTTGCAAGTGGGTGTAAAGTTAAATACAATTAAATACAGTTGACAGGTTACGACGCTAAGCAACTAACTTGTGTTAATGAGGATATTATTCAGTATCGAGACTGAAAAAACTTCTGTGCTGTCATCACTCAGATAATGAGACGGACAAATTGCAGCAAGCTGAGAAGATCTGAGTGATAGTATCATTATCCTAACTTATCCTAATACTAATGCTACAGACAGTACCAACATTAACAGTTTCTAATTACTAGTGGAAATCAGCTTAAATCACTTATCCCATTAGAGCATTAATTATATATTTAACACTTAAAAAATGCTAAATCAAACTTGAAATTTCCCATTTCATCCTAGAGTCACAATCTCAGCCCTTCCTTTTTATGCAGTGCTACATCCCTCAGTTAGGGCTACATGTCCAGCAGGTACAGCACTTTACTGCATCTACCCATCCAAGAAAAAAAAAAAAAAAAAAAAAAAAAAAAAGAACTACTGTTCATCATTGAGGAAAGAAGAACAGACCTGCTGCTGCAATCAAGTCAAGTGAACCTCAAAGAGGAATTCTAATCTGCCCCACAATTTCACTTTAGGAGTCTTGCTTAGTGAACATCATGTACAAGAAAAAAAGCACAGTACTGAAAGAAAGAAAACACTCCTAAAAAATTATTTTATTAAACAAAAGCTCAAAGTTAAAATAATACATAAAAGAATTATAAATATGACACACTGTTACTGAGCACCTCAATGAAAAGACAGCAATTAAAATGCTAACTTTATTTACTGCAGTACTGTAATGGATGTCTATACATAACTGAAAATGTACTAAAGATAATAAAGCAACAGAGACACCATAAATATGCTCGGCTGACATGCTGCTTAGACACCAAGTAGCTACCTATACAACAAGGATGTTATGCTACCTACAAATAGTGTGGCTCAAATGCATTACTTCACTGTACTTTTCAAGCAAGGCTTCCAGGTCACATACCATGATAACTAAATGTGCAGCGATACCAAAATACACCACTAAAAATAACAAGAAAGAATCGCTCCAGAGTCTATATTAGATGAACGAACGCTTAAAATGTCAAATAAGACAGGCTCGACAGCTTTTAAATGAAAGTTCATCTAAGCGAAACCCCACAAAGTCGAAACATAGAGTTTCAAAAAGTTATAGTTGGCCAGCCATCAGGAAGCAAACGGCTGATGGCTAAAATGTACTGTAGACCATTAACCCCCCCCCCCCAACAAAAAAAAAAAAAAATCAAACAACAAAATAAAGTGTGGGGCTTTGCCTTCCACAACCCCCCTTTTTAAATATACCAACTCCAAGATCGCACCACAGTGGAGGACTGTCATAACATTACAGAGGGTGAACGAGACTGCACCACAGTGGAGGACTGTAAGAACGGCTAGACAAGGTGAACGGTGACATCAGCTGTTGGCTTCCCGACGGCTGGCCAACTATATTCGAAACTCCTTTCGAGCATGTCGTACTCGACATTTTAAGCATTTGTTCATCTAATGGGGAACCCTGCACCAGCCAAAAAAAAAGTGGTCAAATAAAGACTTGATATTCCGTTTTGGGGTGTTGATAGTTCATTGGAAGTCCTTTGGCTGGAGCAATATTTTTTGTTTTTTAGTCATATACCATGATCCAATGCAGCATCTAATAAAATGGCAATGGAACAGAAGGTTACTTCAGGCATCCCTCCTAAATCGGTGCTTAACACCATCATAACCATAAAAGCTGAATGACTGGCCTCCACCCCAAAAGAAAACTGCTTTAGAGTCCTGTGGTCAAAGGGATACATTGACCCTGCTATAAATAAAACACATTTTAGGTGTAATGCCCAAACATAGTTTAGTGAACAGATTAAGGCTAACCATTATTAACAAGCTTCATCTTTTAGTCTGGTGTTCTACTTTTTCAGTCCCCATCTGCATACTATGCAACTGACAATCCACTTAATCAGATCATACCACAGTGCTGCCCCTTAAAGAAAACTTGTGTCCAGTGGGTTTACCTGTTTAACAATGACTTTAATTCTGTTGCAGCTGCAATACTGGATGTTTGGTCCAAAGCAAAGCAAACTTACTGTTACGTGGACATAAATGGGAATAGAGCTTGCTTACTGCTACGTGGACATAAATGGGAATAGAGCTTGCTTGTTCACTTAAAGCTCAGTTTTATCAGTTGTATGACAGAGACTTCATTTTTCTAATTACCAGCACCACTGGAGCAAATAAATCCCAAGTAGTCTTATTTTAACAATCATTTATTTTTATTTTATTTTAATATATTCCGGTTTCAGCGGTTCCTCTGTCCACAGGATCTCTTATTATCTGTAAACCTGTGCTAAGCAATGATGAAACAGTAGATGCTTGGGTGAAAGAAAAGGCTTCAAATAAGATAAGGTAGGATGAGACATAGCCAATTCAGCACCATGTGCATTATATGATGCAACAGCAATGATAAATCAAGTTGTGTGATGGACAGAAGCACTGCTGAGTCATGGTAGATGAAGAAAGCCTTTCTAGAACTATGATCCCAGCTATAGCCAGAACAGAATTCATTAAAAAAGTGGGGAAATTACTAGATACAATTCATTTTGTTCCAAACTGAAACTGAGAACATACATCAAAAAATCCAGAACCAAGAACTGTATGCAAGGATCTGTGGTAGTTTATTTGATCAAGCATTACTTCTAGTCTGGATATTTATATGACCAAGCAATAATCCTCTTTAAAACTTGCAGTCTGGAGTGAAGTTCAATTATGCCATCATAACTTGCATACAGTATTTTATCTAGGTTCATAATTTGCAGTGCACAGCTGACTTATCTACAGCAAGGATTTTTTTTACAAACAGTGTACTCGGGTCTGATGAAACACACAGACTAATGAGTGAACACACAACAGAAGGGATAGAGGAGTCGCTTAACTACCTCATCCAGGAATTTCATGAGAGAGAATATCTTGCACCACTGCTCAGATCATTAATACGCAGTCTGAACAACTTAAGCCAATTAATGTCTCACCGATTCATGCAGGCAGTACAAAAATATGCAGAACAGTGTAACAAGTTTCAGAGATGTGCAGCTTATACACATGAAATGTTATACGAACAAAAAAAAAAAAAAACCATACTCATCAACCTGTACAATTTAACAGTATACATGGCAGGAAGGTCTTTAAACATAAAATAAGCAAACATAGCAGTGACATTATCAAAAATATTCTCCACAATAAGTGGTCAGAAAATATAAAGGTCACACTGCTTAGTCCCTTAAATGCCTATTCCTGCTTTTCAAGATTAGTGGGTAATGCAGTCTGCGCACTCCCGATGGTGAAAGGGTCACACCAGAAGGTTTAGATCCTATAGTGGAACCACTGAATATTGCTCATTAATCCAAAATGTGCATCTCCAGGGGTAGGTAGACTACGTTCAGACATGTCTTTCTTAAACAGGTGGTCTACAGCATACACTTTTCTGTTCCACTATCACAGTCAGTCGTTCAGGAACATCCAGATGAAGCTACAAATGAATGAACACAGCCAGCTGTAGCTTAGTCCCTATGAACATAAAAGCTAATTTGTTTTGCAAAGGGCAAGTCCTGCTTTACCCTCCCCCCCTACTATGCTCCACCTTACTTACATACATTAAACCCATGGATCTCAAACACAGAAAAGAAAAAAAGTAAATCTCTACCAGTGTTGCAATAGAAACAGTACTAGCAATGGCTCTGAGTTGCAAACCCACCAAGAGAGACTGAGGAGTTGCAACCTCATTTGCCTGAAACTCAACTACTGGTAGGGAACCCAATGAAAAATGCAGTTGCCATTTTGGTTTGTGGACATAAATGTTTCCACAGCACTTCAAGATTTAGAAAGTCTCCTGGCCAGTAAGTAAAATGCATTTGCAGTACGCAGCAGTTCTACAAATAAGTATGAACTACACTGTACTTCTACTACACATTCCAGCTCTTTTAGCCTGACAAAACTTGGATATACCATGTTACAAGTTGCATGGACATGCAATGGAAAACAAAGGCCATCTACATCAAAATATTGGTTTGCCAAGCCAAGTATGCAGCCAAGACCATGCATTACAAAGGATTATTCTTAATGGGAGATGCTTTCAACTAAACTATTGCATTTACTTTTTAAAATTATTGAGCAGTGGCTGAATACGTAAAAGTACCTACACTTTAATACTTTTGCCCTTAAAACTAGCTTGTAAACAACAAAACCAGAATTCCATATAGAGCACATTTTTACAGTTACTTACAAATCATGCCCATGGAAATCAATAAAAAATAAGGTATGGAGAAATATGCACTTGTGTTACAACCATGCTGACCAATTGTTCAGACGTAATAAACTCAGCTTGACAAGCTGTGTTACATATAAATTAGAACAGTGCAATATTAGTGTTGTTGCTACAGTTGTACATATGTAAAAATCTACAGACTGATTTCATTCTCCACCTTCACGTGAACATTCCAAACCACAACAATGTGGCAGTAAAATTCTGAGCAAGAGGCCACTTATGGAAAATAAAAATCAAACTGATGGAGATGAAGAAAATTGAGAGAGCCCCCTTTACTTTCGTTTGCTTTTTGTGTCAGTTGTCTGGAACACACTAGAAGCAGACATGAGATTTTCTATGTACTGTCCAAGGACCTGGTTTTCTGACTTAAGCTTCAGGTTTTCTTCCTTCACAGCATCAACCCTTGCTGATAAATCTAAAATAAACGAAAAAGAAAATTAAGACATTTTTTTTAAATACATGCTATACAAAAACTAACTACTCACTGGGGCCAAGTCAAAGGAAGCAAGCACTTGCAAATAGTGAATATTCTAAGCTCAGGACTGACTTCTGCAAGGCAGCACAATAAAAAAAAAAAATGAAGGCTTCATCTCTTTTCCATCAGAGTCATGCAGTATATACTACAGCTTTCAGACCCAGCATTCAAACTACTCAAAACAAAAAGTTAAGATCTTGGAGTGTGACAAAATGAGACATGCATTACAGATGGATATTTAATGCATTTAACACTTGGATTAATAAAAGGTAAGTGAAATCTACGGCTTCCATTTCTTACCTACTTGAAAATGGTGATACTACAGTTTAAAATTGCATGTAAACTACTTCAGCTGCTTTCATTCTAACTAGCACAGTCGTCAAATATATTTCATCAGATGACTGTCTATATATCCTGACAAAACATTTTACAATACAGCAACACAGGTATGGCTCAAAGGGTTTACAGTACTCTGGTTTTAACAAGTTACACCTATGGAAGACTCCACCCAATCAGTAACTTAACATGCTAATGTGGAACACAGACCTGCAGAGCCACAACTGTTACCATAAACTTATGAAGGCACTAGTTACGTAAATGTACATGAAGCACACCACAGTACAATGAAACAGACATCAAAAAGTGCACCACTATTGAAGTAGTGTCACCACCATTAAACTACTTGAATTTTCTGGGGGACGGCACATGCCACCAATCAAAACAGAGAAGCTTTAGTCCATAGTCCATAAATTAACCATCAATTTTGCTAAAGGTGAGAATATGAATCGTAGACACTGCAGAAACTTAAGTCAATTACCTTGCTGAAAAGATCTTCCATGCAAAGGTACTGCTTAATTCTAGTACAAAAGATGGATATAGATTGCAAAGTTCCAGAAAACTAGGGCCACTGAAAAAGAATACTAATATTTGCTTTTAATGACTTTTTAGACTAGGCCGTTTTATACATCCACTTGATTTTTCATGCCTCATAGTACGTGTGCAACTCTCACTGATTTCATCAGCAGTTCATAAAGAAGGGACAGCAAGACTCAAAAAAGTTTTTAATGATGCAGCCTAAGCAATATGGCAATATGACTGGGTCAGGTAATGACATAAGCAAACACAGTCCTCCATTCTAATATAATGGGAGGACTATTATACCCTGCCTTCCCTTTTGCATTAAAAGCACATATATTGTACCAAAATAAGGGTTTTACTTGTCCATGAAGTGCAGAATGAATGAATGACATATCATTCTAGTTGTTGCAACTTTAAGTGTTTTTATGGACAGGGGGGCTTTCATGGAGGAGGTATTTACAGTGCAGTATTTTAAGGCCTTAATATAGGTCATTAGCTTTGATGTTTAAGAATGTATGCTAGTGTTGTGCAACTACACTGTGTCCAACACACTAAAAATGCCACTGCTATCACAAAAAGCTACACCTTGTAATCCAGCGAGGTCACTGTTCATACATGGTCCAGTTTAGACATTCTAAAAGCGAATTAGGATACTACTATTCTGGAATGGTCCAGAATATCACAAAACATAAATCACAGTTCCTTTGTTAGGTACAGGAACCAATGCCACTACCTAGGGCAGCCTGGGATTATAAATATAAACCTCAGGTGATAGTCACTGCTAAAAAGTGAGCCCCTCAAACTTCATACAGCTATAAGAAATCTGCAGCAACATCTTCTGTCTCACACCCAAAAGACTTCAAAGGAGACAACAGGAACGAGGGAAAAGCCAATACCAAGTTTGGCTGTGTACATTTATAAATGCTTTCTGATCAGTTTTACCACTGGTGGGTGCAACTATACCTAAACAGTTCAGATGTGAAAGACAAGGACACCCAGGTGCCAAAGTGGGAGAGGGGAAGGTAAAAAGTAAGCTTACAAAAAGGAATGCAATACACCGGAAAAGGAAAAACAATGGTGCTGACCTTGGAGGAAATCACAAAATCTATGGTAAAACATCATCAAGTAAAATGGCTTTCTTCAAGTGGGCTGTGTGGATATTAACAGGTCTAAGAATGGAGACAATGCCAGAGATTAACAATACAGGACTGCATGTCAGGCAGCCGTTTTATAGTCCTGTTCCCAGCAAAGGACCCAGTTAATGGGCACTCACTCTACAGACCTCTTCCCAGTGCTACGGTTTGTAGAACTAGAACAGTATACCATTACTCGATTTTGCTGAAAGGTTTGCACAGAATTACCAAGACAGACAACTACATAAATATATACCAATGCTAGAGGTACACATCCAATCAACAACACTACCCTGCATGACCCAAACAGTCCATTCTGGAATAATGCTTATGGTGTCAACAGAAGTGCAAATTCTTAGTAACTGTAACACGCTTATACATCTACACAACTAAACAAAATGTACTCCAAATGCATTCCTGTAATTTTGAGACCTGGCTAAAATCACAAAGCAAAGAACTGCCACCTAGTCTCAATCTCTCCAGTGACCACACTTCAATGCAGGAATGGCAGCCCTCATCTACTCTATTTAAGCAAACTAAACAGACTGATTAGATGATCTGTCACATATTTAACACATTTCTGTATAACCCAACCCACACAAAAACAAACAAAGTCACAGAGGAAGAAGTGTACTTGGATTCTTAATTCTGACTGAAATAAGGTAATTGTTATAGGGATAGTGTCCGATTTCAGCAAGGACGACCTCACTTTATGCAATTTGGAGCTATAATGAAAAATGAGCAGGACTACAAAAAAGCTTGTAAACAGAAATAAGTCATTCTGGCACTATTCTTACCCACGGTAACTGAGAAATGCACGACTTTTACAGTTAGATGATAATGTCCCTTAGTTTAAATGAAGTTGTCCTTAATATCCTACTTTGCAGACCCCCCACCCCCAAATACACACAAAAAGAGTAGGTTTGCTTGGTTAGCATCAGAATGTAGGTACAGCACAGAATAAGCCTGGAAAAAACTAACAAACCATGAAAAACACTACAGACCCTCAACTAATATTGCCAACATCAGAACAAAGCAAATTTTTTTTTGGAAGTCTTGTCTACAACACAGCTTTCCAAAAATCTTCTGGTCAGCTATCAAGTCCTAACATGAAGGGGAAAAAATCTCAAACTTGTCTTCTTACAAACGATTCAGCAAATATTACTTGTGAATACAATAAATATTACATATCATCAAGGACTGATATTCTCTAACCTCCAAACCCAATCGGTCACAATCCCACTAAAACATCTTCAGCTACACATCAAGTTAGAAAGCACAACCACCACCAACACCTTGACTCTGATCTCTCGCTTTGTCTATTAATAGCAGCAAAGACTCAAGAAAATGCACAAACAAAAAAAAAAAAAACAACACGACAACTTTCTCATCAAAACCCCTTGCAGCTGATGCCATTTACAAAGTGACCCAACCAAGAATCCAGTCTCCCAAAACTATGAAATCTTTACACAGCATTTATATTTACAGAATACATGCAAACTCTTCTGAGCTAATGAAACTACAGATGAACAGCCATTTTATCCTCCTTAAAAATAAATAAATAAATAAATAAAATAAAAATTTACTGAGAAAACTAAAACCATTGTGCCAATGCATTCCCTGGGATTCATGAAGCTTGCACCACGCTCCGGAGTAGCGCATGTATGCCAATTACCCCATGTACAGCAGTGTAGCATGCAAATGAAGGTATATAGCGATTCAAGAAGTGGTGCAGGCATATGTATATATATATATATATGTACATATAGGTGTATGCATGAAGAAATGTAAATCAAAAAAATGGTTTACATTTTTTCAAACATAAAATTGGTGCTATGAAAGCGGACCAAACTTGCGTATTACAATGTTAATATATGCCAATGGCTAAATATATAGCCAATGGCATAAAAAAAATGCACCAACACATAAAACAATAACATTTAATGTCATGGCCACACTAACGCAAATAAAACCGCAGTGCATCTGTGCGCAAACGGGATCAGAAGGAAAATATATTTAGATGTCATAAAACTGCAATGTAACGCAATTCATGAATTCCCCGTAATAGTCAATGGCATGCATGCTACACCACAACAATGGCACAAGGGTTACTAAGGATCTGTGACAGTGCTTTACGCAGCAACTAGGAATTAGTAGTCAATGCCATGCAAATGGGTCAAGTAATACTGAATTGCAAATGCCCCGCCGGCATAAGGATGTACCACATGGTGTAGCGGTACAACACCAAGGAGTGGCTTGGAGGTAAACATGACATCAAGAGAGGGGTGCGCCACCGTAGCTGTAAGCCCACTGGATCATTGCTAATCCAGGTTGCCTGTTGCTAAGCAAAGCCGCAGGATAGGGGTGTGGAAGTAGCCTTAGCTTTGCTTAGCTAAGAGCATAGAAGGTAACCGAAAGTGCATGTGAACGTTGATGAAAACGCGCTCGAAACCCGGTAAACGGCTGTGCGTGGCATGCACCACAGCTGAAACAGGAAGGATATGGGAAGACAATAAGGAAATGCTGCAGCATGCTAATTGGGAGTACAAATGAGTAATTAACACCTAGGAACTCACAGTGGGCCAGTGACAACAGCCAACAAGGCTGCTAGCAGCTACCTGCAGAACAGGAAAGGGGAGGTGCCGTACAGCAAAGAAGAGAGAACTGTCACAGCAGAACAAAGCAAACTTGCAGTAGATCAGCTACATAACACATTGTGAAAGTACAAAACAAGAAGGCCGGCAGCTGGATGCATGCCTGACAATGGGAGGGGAATGGGGTTGAAAAGTGAAGTAAAGGGCAACAGATGAATCATGGCAGCCAAGCCTAAGTCAACACCAAAGCCCCCACAATAGCAGTACCTGCTGTAAAACCAATAATTAAGATACCCCGCAGCTGGAATTGCACAAACACACCCAATTACACCATCATTCATTGCACAATAGTATAAGGTATGAAAGCACCCCCCCCCCCCCACACACACACACACACACACACACACACACACACACACACACACACACACACTTGTATATTCCCAGACACTCTGCACCATTGGTGTATACAGATGGGAAACTTTTAATAGGTACATGTTAGGGGCCGCCATAGCTTTGACTCACCAGCATGTGTTGGAGACTGACGGTGGTGTGGAGGATGATGATGCTGACAACCATCTCAGGCACCGGAGGAGAAGAGTGCTCAGACCCAGGATAATCTACCAGGGGCTACATGATCTGGAGATAGAGCGTTACAGGGTGGGCAGGGACATCATACAGCAACTTGTTGAGCTGTGCCGGCCACACCTTAGAGCCAGAGGTAACAGAGGGGAACCCATCCCAATGGACACGAAGATATGTGTAAGCTTGAGAATACTAACCACAGGTACCTTCCAAAGGCCAACTGGGGATATTATGGGGATCTCACAGGCATCAGCATTCAGGGTACTCCACCAGTTCCTGGATGCCATGTCAATGAGCACATATACTTTCCCGAAATGCAGGAGTTGACCAGTAATACGAGTCTCTTCCACCGTGTTGCAGACTACCCGGAGGTACTGGGTGCAATAGACTGCACGCACATACGCATCAAGTCCCCACCCGCTGAGCAGGGTAGGCGTTACATAAACCGCAAGGGATACCCCTCCATCAACTGCCAGGTAGTGTGCAATGCCCAGGACATTATCATGAATGTGTGTGCTGGCAGCCCTGGAAGCTATCACGACTACCACATCTGGCATGCCTCACAGCTGTATCAGGTATCTGCCAGGGGGGCCATCCCATATGGCCACCTGGTGGGGGATGCTGGCTATACACTGGAACCATGGATGATGGGTCCCATCAGAAATGCACACACAGCCACGCAAGAACGCCATAATGAGGCACACGCAGAAACCAGAATCATCATAGAGTGCATGCTTGGGATGCTGAAATCACGGTTCAGTTGCTTGGACATATCTGGTGGAGCCTTGCAGTACTCTCCAGGCATGTGTGCCCACATCTTCATGGTATGTGCCATGCTACACAATATGATCCTGCAGAAACAGCTGCAGCAGGGACAGAATGGTGAAAGCCCTCACAGCCCACCACCATTGCCAAGGGACCCACAGGCACAGAGGGACTCAGACCACGAACACCCTGTGCTAGCCCCAGTAGGCAAATGGAGGCGTGCCCAGTATGCCCATGCCTTGGCAAATAGGGAACGTATAGCACACATACTGACAGTGTAGGCACTCATGGACTGACACCCTTCTCCTCCTGCACACACAGCAAACTTGGATGGCACACACACACGACCACCTGTAAAATTGTAATGTATAGGTGGTCTACTGTGTGCATCCTACATAGGTAGCCCTCAACTATTGTACACACAACTGCTATTGGCACAAGGTAAGTCAATACCTGAACAGTAAATTAAGCTATCAGCATATGTCCATACTGTATGTAGAGGTTCATAGATACATGGGTAGGTACAGGCCTAACTGCCCGAGGCCACTCATAAGCATAGGCAAAAAGTGTCTGCTATCGCTACCACATCGATTAACTAACTGTCCCTCTGTGGAGCAGAGCCAATTGTGGGATCCCTGGGTTGTATCGACTGTTCCCCACCCACTCTGCAAGGATTCCCTGGAGTGTTAGTGAGGGGTTTTGTATAATGTAATCAGGGATGTTGTTCCAAATAATGGGAGTATCCCTAACAGGAATCTTCTCAGATGTTTACATGTTATATAGTATACCTTAAACACAGCTTGCATATATAGGTAGTATTCCACAGAATAATAAACATGTGGAACACACAACCGCTGAAATGTGCGTTAATCACCCTTGCACTACCAGTGCCTGCTCTGAGAGGTAAGATACCACTGCCAGGATTAGAACACGCAACCATGTACACAATCTTCACAATAACATATCACTAAGCTACCCGAGATGTACCAATGGCAGTTGTGTATACTGACAGGATAAAAAACACAAAAGGTAGGAATGTGTGGAAATAAGACAAACTGGCATGTACCCAAGGAAAGGTATATATACATACACACACACACACACACACACACACACACACACACACACACACACACATGTATGTATGTAGGGTGTGTGTGTGTGTGTGTGTGTGTTTATATACAGAGAGAGAGAGAGAGAGAGAGAGAGAGAGAGAGAGAGAGAGAGAGAGAGAAAGAGAAAAAGAGGTATGTCGATATATGGGGATATACATATATATGTAGATATACAGATAGGTTAACAACATCTACATAACCATGGAGGTACATATAAATGGGATACCTACCACATACCGACTTGCTTGACATACCAACACACGTAATCCCGAGGCTTAAAGTCCGACGCACGTAATCCCTAGGCTTAAGGTCCGAAAGAACACAGTACCGAAAAGTACAGTTGTGTACCTTCCATAAATGTAGATGTTAGAGTGTATTCACTGTTGCAGTCATTACTCTTGGGTTATCTTGCTGGCAGGTTACCCGCAGTCGGCCTGAATTCCAAAGTCCTGGTCCGGCGTCAGTTTCTGTAGCCTCTTCCCTGACGTCAGTGTGCCAGGGGTATAAAAGATGCAGCCGACGCCATTTTCTTCAGTTTTTCTTGCCCCAGATGTCAGGTGCCCCCAAAAGGGTAGGCTAAATATATTATGCCAATAAACATACATGCAGTAAAGAAACATTTTCTTCATCTACAAGCAAATACACCACATAGGTTGTATAGAATACAGAAGTACAGATAAACCGCAGCAAATGAGAGGGGGATGGTGGGAGGGTAACCTGGACAGCAACAGTGAATACACGGACATCTACATTTATGGTAGGTACACAACTGTACTATGTTCATCGTGTTTCACTGTTGCAGTCATTACTCTTGGGTTGAATCCCAAAGCTAAGGATGGGTGGCTGAGCTAAATAGGATTAGAAGAGGCTATTAGGCCCTGCAGAAAGCACAGTTTTGTACCTACCATAAATGTAGATGTCCTATAGATATGCAACTGCAGTCATAACATATGGGGTTGTCCTGCCTCAGGCAGCCCTCGGTCGGCCGAATTTGTCGCCTCCTCTCCGACGTCAGAACGGCTGGAGTATAAAGGCATCGGCCGACGCCATCTTCTTCAGTGTTTCTTGCCCCAGATGCCAGGTGCCCTCCTAGGAAGGCTAAATTTGGTGAATGGATAAACAATTCCAGACATGCACAACAGTAATAAACAGATACACCATAGGAGGTCCCCCCAGCTAATAGGAGTAGGGGTAGAGGACCCATAAAGAAGGTTGCAGAGGGGTAGGAGGGTGGGAAAATCTGACTGCAGTTGCATATCTATCGGACATCTACATTTATGGTAGGTACAAAACTGTACTATGTCCTTCAAGAATGCAACTGCAGTCATAACATATGGGTTGAATACCATAGCCAATCTGAGGGTGGTTGGAACTAAGTAAGTGATGGTGTAGCTAAAATGCCCTGCAGGACTGCCGAAGCAAAGCCTGCTCGGGATCTGGAGTATAAAGGCAGGTTGTAGTGCTTGGTAAATGTATGCACGGAGCTCCATGTAGCAGCCTCTAGAATGTCCTTTGTAGCCACTCCTCTTAGGAAAGCTGTGGATGTGGCTATAGCTCTGGTGGAGTGTGGCCTAATATTGGCTGGCACACCTTTTCCATGAAAAGAATAGCAGAATCTGATGCAGTGTCCAATCCATTTGGAAATTGTTTGTTTGGAGATTGCTTTTCCTTGTACTCCAGCAGCATAGGCTACAAACAGTTGGTCAGACTTTCTGGTGGCCTTAGTTCTGTCCAAGTAGTAGCGTAGTTGTCTGTGTATGTCCAAAGTATGCAGCAGTGCTTCCCCCCCGTTTTGAGGATTGGGGAAGAAAGTAGGCAGGTGAATGGCTTGATTTAGAGACACCCTGGAAATTACTTTTGGCATGAAAGAAGGATTGGTTCTTAGAGAGACTCTGTCCTGATGAAAAATGAGAAAAGGCAGTACTGCCATGAGTGCCTGTATCTCCGAGACTCTTCTTGCTGATGTGATAGCCAATAGGAAAACCGTTTTCCATGAGAGAAATTGCATTTCTGAAGTTGCTGCTGGTTCAAAGGGAGGAAGAGTTAATTTTTCCAAGATGAAATTGAGGTCCCATACAGGTACTGGCGGTTTCCTGGGGGGTTTGATATTCTTTATCCCTCTCAGGAACGGTCTTAGCAAAAGATGTGAAAACACAGGTGGATCACAATTGTATTTTGCTGAGATTGCTGAGGCATGAATCTTTATGGAAGAATATGAGAGACCAGTATGAAACATTTCTGCCAAGTATTCCAATATCTGAGGTATACTCAAGACTGTTGAATCCTGACCCCTGTTAGCATTCCAGATGATGAATCTCTTCCACTTGGCTGAATAGGTTTTTCTGGTGGAAGGTCTGCGTGCTTCCAGTAAGATCTCTTGAACTTTTTTGGAAAGAGATATCGGAAGGAGTTATGGTAACCTCCAGGCTGTCAGATGCAATGTTTTCAGGTTTTGATGAACAGTCCTGTAATTGTGCTGTGTTAGAAGCAGAGGCCATAGGGGCAGAGGCCACGGCTTGGTCCGAGTTATGCTCAACAGCAATGGGCACCAGTGCTGCCTTGGCCAGTCTGGAGCTATCAAAATGCCTGTTGGTTGTTCTGCTTTGATCTTCAGTATCACCTTGGTCAGCAGTGGTAGAGGAGGGAATGCATAAACTGTTAGGGAATTCCAGCTGAAGGAGAGAGCATCCGTTTTCCAGGCTAGAGGATGGTGGGTCCTTGTACAGAACTTTTCCAGGTGATGATTCATGTGAGAAGCAAAGAGATCTATGTCCGGTCTTCCCCATGTCCTTGTTATTTGTGAGAAAATGTGAGGATGCAGCATCCATTCGTGTGGATCCAAGAAATTCCTGCTCAGCTTGTCTGCCAGAACATTGTCCTTGCCTGGCACAAACTGGGATTGCAAACGTATCTTCAGACTTGGTGATTTTTCCCAGAGAATCATTGTTAGTCTGCAGAGGGGATAAGAATGAGTGCCTCCCTGCTTGTTTATATACCACATCACAGTGGTGTTGTCTGTCCTTATTAGCAAATGTCCTTGAAGTGATTTTTCGAATTTCTCGACTGCATGCATCACTGCCAACATCTCTTTTTGGTTTATGTGCAGATGTCTTTCCCTTGGTGTCCATTGACCTTGAATGCATCTGCCTTCCATGTGCGCCCCCCATCCATGGTCTGAGGCGTCTGTTGTAACCATTTGACCTGCTTGAGGTTTGTTGAAAGACATGCCTTTGTTTAACTGACTTGCTTGAGCCCACCACAAAAATTCTCTTTAAAGACATGGAATGAGTGGGATTACGTCCTCTAGGCTTTGGCTGTGTTGGGACCATAAGCTTTTTAAGTACCATTGCAGCTTTCTCATGTGAAGTCTTGCCAAAGGTATCAGAAGAATGCAAGATGCCATGAACCCCAGGGCCTGCAGGATTTTCCTTGCAGTCAGCTGGGAGAGCTTTGCTAGGCCTTTGAAGTACTCTGGTAACTGCTGCTGTTTTTCCTCTGTGAGATAAGCCATTTGTGTGTTTGTGTCCAGCTTGGCTCCTAGGAAAATAATTTGTTGGGATGGCAGGAGTCTTGATTTCTGAATGTTGACCGTGTATCCCAAGGCCTGTAGTAATTGAATGACATAGTCCAAGTTTGCAATCAAGGTTTGTTTGTTGTCTGCTTGTATGAGGCAGTCGTCCAGGTAGGGGTATATTTGAATCCCCTGGAGTCTGCAGTGTGCCACTACTGATGCCAGGCATTTCGTGAACACTCTGGGCGCAGTAGATAAGCCAAACGGCAATGCTGAGAATTGATAATGCTCTGTCCCTGCAAGAAATCTGAGGTATCTTCTGCAGCTTTGTCTGATTGGGACATGCAGGTATGTCTCCTTGAGGTCCAGAGTGACCAGCCAAGACCCCTTGCCCAGCATGGGAAGGAGTTGCTGCAACGTCAGCATTTTGAACTTTGGCACAGTGAGCTAAGTATTTAGAGTAGACAGGTCCAGTATAGGCCTCCATTTGTTTTCCTTTCTTGGAACAAGGAACAGTCTTGAATAAAATCCCTGGCCTTGTTCTTGTGGAGGAACCTTTTCTATTGCATTTATGTTTAACAGCTTTGAAACTTGAATGAGTGCCTCTGCCCTTTGATGATGTGGCAGGTTTGGCATGCCTTGTCTTATTGGTAAAGTATGGAAGTGGAATCTGTAACCTTTGTCTAATCCAGAATCCAGTCGTCCTTGGTTAATATGCGCCAGTTTTTTGAGAATAAGGATAATTTTCCGCCCAAGGGTGCTTCTCTTTGAGCCTTTGTAGGCGGTATGAAAGCCAAGTCATTGTGGTTGTACTTGTGGTGCAGCTGGGCTGCCTGTGCCACTTCTTTGATTTGGTGGTTGCCACTGGCGGCCCCTGTAGGAGCCTCGGTATTGCCCTCTACCTCGGCCACGCCTGTTTTTTCCCCTTTGAAACTTGTCAGTGTCTGGAAAGGACCAATTCTTTGAAGGCCAATTCCTGCTGAATCTGGGAGGCTGATCCTGGAGGAAATCTTTGACTGTCTGCACTGATTTAGCTTTTTCCTCAATGGACTTCAACACATCTTGTGCATTAGCACCAAAAAGCTTCTGTTTTTCTAAAGGTGCATCAAGTAACTTTACTTTAACATGGTCTGGCAGAGGCTGTTCTTTTAACCATGCATGTCTACGTATAACAGCCCCAGTCATAGCTGCCCTACATGAAGCCACCAATGCATCATAACCACACTGAAGAAAATGATTGTTAACCTGCTGAGTGTTATGTACTAGATCCTGCAATGCCTTAAAATCAGTAGACTCAGGGGAGGCTAGCTTTTTCTGTAAGTCATCCAGTAAAAAATCCTGGTATTGAAACATATGAAAAAGGCAGTTAAGTGACCTCATAGCCAGGGTGGTGGAGGTATAAACTTTTTTACCCCATCTCTCCAGGGATCTAGCTTCCTTATCCGCTGGCAGTGGATTCTTGGCAGTGGAAGTAGCCACTCCCTTGGGGCCCTGTGAAATTGTTTCTAGATCCACAGAATGGGCCTTAAAGAGATGCTTGTGTGTGTCAGGGACCCTATAATATCTGGCAGGCTTGACAGGAGCAGGAGGGAGAGAGTCAGGGTTAGCACTGGAGTCGGAAAAAACATCATCCAGGACATCCATAACTGGAGGGATAGCTAAAGGCCTGTGCTGGGGAAGCTTGAGGAAAGTACGTAGCCTTTTCCTGGAATCAGAGAATTCCTGGCCCTGCCATTTAAAATGCTCCCTCATGGAGTGTAGGACTTCACCGAATGAGAAATCCTCTGGAGGAGAGGCAGAGGGAATTGATTCCTCAGCATCAGAGTCCTCATAGGCCTGGAAGGATTCTTCTTGGGTATCAGAATGCTCAGAATCCCCAGAGGCTTCATCTGAAGAGAGGTTGTCGGCCTGCTCAGTTCTGGGCCTTTTCTCTGCAGGCGGCTGAGAACCTCTGTCTGGGTGAGACTGAGACCCCCTAATAAGAGAAATTAGATCTGCAGCAAGAGACATGATCTGTTTATCAGAAGAGGGGGCCTGAGCAGTAGGTTTAGGATGGGCCTTGGCCTGGCTGGCGGCCTTAGCACGTGCAAAGGCCTTGATGGACATGGTACAGGAGGCCTAGCTGCCCCACGTGCAGGTGTAACCTTGTCCACAGGAATGGTGTCTGGTAGATCCAGAACCTCGGTTTCTGGAGGAAAGTCAACAACTGGCACCGGAGTGGACTCAGAGACCGAAGGACGAGTTACCGCTGTGTCATCTGCCTGGAGCGGTTGGATTACCGCTTCCGAAGGGACCGAAGCACTTGCAGAGGGTTTAGGAGAAGTATCGGTGGATGACGCGGGCCGAGGATGTCAGTCCCGGTCCCTACGTTTTTTGGAAGATTGAGTTGTCGGTTGATCCGACGGCATGATAATAAGCAAAAGAATCACCGAAAAAGTCTTCGGCAAATTCTGCCCGGTGCCTGAGAGTGCGCTTATTAAAGCAAGCACAGGCAGCACAGGCCAAGACGTCGTGGTCTGGGCCCAGGCAAGGCAGGCAAAGAGAATGGAAGTCCTTATGAGGTATTTGTTTACCACAAGACAAACAATTATTAACTTTCTCAATTTGTTCTGACATCGGCTGAGGCAAGAAAAAAAAGTTCCCCAACGGGGTACTTAGCTTTTAGATGACTTCAGTACTGAAAACACAGGAGCTGACCGACCGGCACTTGCGAACTGCTTCTGCTTCGGGCACCGCGGCAAGAAAGACTGAAGAAGATGGCATCGGCCGATGCCTTTATACTCCAGCCGTTCTGACGTCGGAGAGGAGGCGACACCAGCCGACGCCGGACCCAGACTTTGGAATTCGGCCGACCGAGGGCTGCCTGAGGCAGGACAACCCCATATGTTATGACTGCAGTTGCATTCTTGAAGGACATCTGCAGTGGCAAAGCCTGCTCTGGATTTGGAGTAAAGAGGTAAGTGGTAGTGCTTTGTAAAAGTGTGCACTGAACTCCAAGTTGCAGCCTCTAAGATGTCTTTGGTTGGTACTCCTCCGAGGAAGGCTGCTGCTCTGGTAGAATGACGCCTAATGCCCTTAGGCACTGATTTGCCATGCTGAGAATAGCAGAAATGGATGCAATGACCTATCCATTTAGAAATTGTCTGTTTTGAGATTGCTTTTCCTTGTGGTCCTGCAGCATATGACACAAAGTTGCTCAGTCTTTCTGAAAGCTTTAGTTCTGTCCAAGTAGAAGCGTAGCTGCCTGTGTATGTCCAAAGAATGCAGCATTTTCTCACCCTTGTTCTGTGGGTTTGGATAAAAGGTAGGCAAGTGAATGGTTTGGTTGAGGGCTACACTGGACACCACCTTAGGCATAAATGTTGGGTTTATCCTCAGAGAAACCCTGTCTGGATGAAAAATGATAAAAGGTTCCACAGCCATGAGTGCTTGCAACTCAGACTCGTCTTGCAGAGGTTATTGCCAGTAGCAGAGCTGTTTTCCAGGATAAAAATTTTATATCAGCTGTTGAGGCTGGCTCAAAGGGAGGCAGTGTGAGTTTTTCCAAGATATAATTGAGGTCCCATGCAGGAATTGGTGCTCTCCTTGGAGGTCTTATGTTTTTGTCCCCTCTGAGGTACTGCCTTAAAGGATGAGAAAAGATAGGAGGTTCCGTATTGTAATGGGCTGAAATGTCAGATGCATGAATCTTAATTGAAGAAAAGGAAAGGCCTTTGTCCAGCATTTCAGTTAGGTATTGTAAAATCTGAGGAATATTTTGTACATACGTGTTAATGCCTTGTTCCAAGCACAGAATCTCTTCCATTTTTCTGCATAAGATTTTCTGGTGCTGGGCCTCCTGGCCTCCAAGATAACATCCATGACAGCTTTTGAAAGAGGAGTGTTCTGAATGGCTACATTATCTGCCATGCTGCCAGATTTAAGGTCCTGAGTTGACTGTGCAGGATCCGATTGTTTTGTTGGATCAGCAAGTGAGAAGTTTAGGCAGTATCCATCCTGGGCCTTGAGACAAGCTCTTTAGGATTGGGTACCAATGCTGGCATGGCCAGTCTGGTGCAATCAGTATCATTTTTTGGCTTCTCCTGTCTGACCTTTAGGAGTATCTTGGGAAGGAGAGGCAGTGGAGGAAAGGCATATACTGTTAGGTTTTTCCAGCTGAAGGATAGGGCGTCCACTCTCCATGCTTGTTTGTGATAAATCCTTGTGCAAAATCTCTGTAATTGGCAGTTGTGAGGGGAGGCAAATAGATCTATGCCTGGGCATCCCCATTTCTTTGTTATTATGCTGAAGACATGTAGATCCAGTTTCCACTCGTGGGGATCCATGAGATTTCTGCCCAGTTCGTCTGCCAGAGTATTTGTTTTTCCTGGCAGGAATTCTGCTTGCAGGTGAACTTGGTAAATTAATGCTGTGTCCCACAGGGTCATTGCTTGTCTGCAGAGGGGGTAGGAATGTGTGCCTCCCTGCTTGTTTATGTACCACATGACCATAGTATTGTCCGTCTTTATCAGTAACTGTCCTGGATGAAGTAGGTCCTTGAAAGCTGTCAGGGCATTCTGAACAGCTAGCATCTCTTTTTGATTGATATGAAGATGCATCTGGCTTGCAGGCCATGTGCCCTGAATACATTTTCCTGCCGTATGGGCCCCCAAGGCATAATCTGATGCATCCGTTGTCAGTGTCTGTCTGGCGGTGGGTAAAGTGAATGGCAGACCCTTGTTGTGGTGACAGGCCTGTGCCCACCATCAAAACTCCTGTTGCAGGAAGGGAATAAGGGTAATTACCGTCTCCAGGCTGTGGCAATGCTGAGTCCAAACACTTTTTAGATACCATTGTAGTTTCCTCATATGCAGTCTGGCATATGGAATTAGTAGAGTGCAGGATGCCATGAAGCCCAAGGCCTGCAGGATTTTCCTTGCAGATAACTGGGTCTTTGTTGCCAACTTTTTGAAGTAAGAAGTCAGTTGTCTTTGTTTGTCTGGCGTGAGACAAGCCATCTGGGCAGTTGTATTTAATCTTGCACCCAGGAATATTATCTCTTGAGAGGGTAATAGGTTTTGATTTATTTTCGTTTACTGTGTACCCTAGGCAAATTAGTAATCTTTTTACAAACACCAGATGCTTTAGAAGAATGTCTTTGTTCTCTGCTTGAATTAGGCAGTCGTCCAAGTAGGGATATATCTGGATTCCTCTTCGTCTGCAAAATGCAATTACTGGTGCCAGGCATTTTGTGAAGACCCTGGGCGCAGTAGATAAGTCAAAGGGCAGTGCAGAGAAATGGTAGTGCATTGCGCCAGCTATGAATCGGAGGTATCTTCTGCAAGATTGTCTGATTGGGACATGCAGGTATGCCTCTTTTAGGTCCAAAGTTACAAGCCAAGCCTTCTTGCCCAGCATGGGCAGTAGCTGCTGTAGAGTCAACATCTTGAATTTTGGAACCTCCAGAAATGTGTTTAGTATAGACAGGTCCAATATTGGTCTCCAGGTTTTGTCCTTTCTGGGCACCAAGAAAAAAAGTCTCGAGTAAAATCCTTGCCCCTGCTCTTGTTGTGGTACTTTATGAATGGCCCTCATGTCCATGAGGGCTGTCATTTGTTTTTGTGTCTCTGCCCATTGATTGTGTGGCAGGTCTGGCATACCTTTTGCCCTTGGTAGGGTGTGAAAATGGAACCTGTAGCCCTGGAACACTATGTTCAAGACCCATTTGTCTTGGGTAATCTTTTGCCAATTTTGTGAAAAAAGTGCTAGTTTTCCCCCTAAGGGGGCTGCCAAAAGAAAAAAGCTTGGATCTGGCAGAGGAAAGTCATTGGGACTGTTTCCTGTAAGGTTGTGATTTGTCTTCTCCACTTTTGGAAGTAGGAGCACCCCATTGTTTAGGCCTGTATGAGCCTTGGGGCTGAGATCTGCCTCTGGGACGTCTGTATCTGCCTCTTTGTGGCCTGTCTAGACACTGGAAAGGACCAATTTTTGGAAGGCCTGTTCCTGCTAAATCTGGGTGGCTGTACCTGTAGAAAATCCTTAACTGAATGCATGGATTTCACTTTATCCTCCATTTTCTGCAACACCTCTTCTGCTTTAGCACCAAACAAAGTATCATGTTGTAATGGGGCATCTAATAATCTTGCTTTAACATGATCGGGTAGATTCTGTTCCTTTAACCAAGCATGCCTTCAAATAACAGAACCTGTAACAGCGGCCCTGCAAGAGGCCTCCAGTGAATCATAACCACATTGCAAAGTATGCTTTCCCACTTGTTCAGTTGCATGCAATAAGTCCCGCACTTCCTTGTTCTCTGAACATTCAGAATTTGTCAACATTTTCTGTTTAAGCTGTGACATTAAGTATTGCTGATATTTAAGCATAGGAAACTGACAATTTAAAGCCCTTACAGCCAAGATAGCAGAAGTGTAAACCTTTTCCCCCCATCTGTCCAGTGCCCTTGAATCCCTATCAGAGGGGACAGGGTTTATTGCAGTGGAAGCTTTGACCCCTTTGGGATACTGAGATATAGTTTTTGGGTCAGCAGCAGGGTTCTTATATAGGAATTTATGAGAATCGGACCCTGTAGTATCTGTCAGGCTTAGCAGGTGCAGGAGGTAAAGAGTCTGGGGACAGGCCGGACTCTGAAAATACATCTACAATGTCTAGAACAGGTGGAATAGCAAGGGGTCTGTGCTGAGGTAATAGCAGTCTCACGAGACTTTTTTTTAGATTCTGAGTAGTCTTGGCTTTCCCAGTGGAAATGCTCCCTCATGGTATGCCGTGTTTCCCCAAAAGAATAATCCTCGGGAGGAGAGTCTGAAGGAATGGATTCTTCAGCATCAGAATCTTCATAAGGAGGGATGGAGTAATCCTGTTCAGAAGAGGAATCAGAGGAAATAGAAACCTGATCAGAAGAAATCATATTCTGTCTCTTGCCTAGGCGTCTTATCAGGAGGGGGATGGGAACGCCTAATCAAAGTAATTAGGTCTTTGGCCATTTTAAGCATCTGTTTTTTAGGCATTGTAGTCCGAGTAGGAGAATGCTGTACTTGTTTTTTTGTCTTTAGAGCTGCTTTAGTCATTGAAGCTGAAGATGGTTTAATATATACAACTGTGTAGGTCTGAAGACACCCTCAGAAGCAGATGCCTGCTCAGCGGCTCCGGACCCATCTGAGGGAATGACTTCAGAGTGTCCAATACCTTGAGTATCCAGAGGCCCAGTCGGCTCCACGTGGGAGTCGGAAGCGGCCTGTGGCTCTGAGGTAGTGGGCGCCAGGGGCTGTGAAAGTGCCTCACTGAGAGCCGGTGAACCGACGACTGGCCTAGCGGAGGCCTCGTCGGTTTTGGACCTCGGATGCCTATCCTTTTCCTTGTCCTTGCGTTTTTTGTAAACTCTGGTCGACGGCTGTTCCGACGGCATTATATAATTAAACCTTTGGCCAAAATAATGAAATGCAAAATCGAACAGACGCTTAATAGCGCGTTGGTTAAATCTAGCACAAAACCAACGGCTAGCAATGTTGTTGTCGGGGCCTAGGCAAGGAATACAGTAAGAGTGAAAATCCTTATGAGGTATTTGCTTCCCACAAGAAATACAATTGTTAACTTTTTCTGACATCGGTCTGGAGCAAGAAAAAAGTTTCCCCAATGGGGTACTTAGCTTTAATGAAGACTTATTCTGAAATTTGGATTTAAAAATCTCAGGAGTCGGCCGACTGGCACTTGCGAACTGCTTTTGCTTCAGGCACCACGCAGCAAGAAAGACTGGAGAAAATGGCATCGGCTGCATCTTTTATACCCCTGGCGCACTGACTTCAGGGAAGAGGCAACAGCAACCGACGGCGGACCAGGACTTTGGAATTCAGGCAGACTGCGGGTAGCCTGCCAGCAGGATAACCCAAGAGTAATGACTGCAACAGTGAAACACGATGAACATCACCAGATGCATGAGGTTTAAAATCACAGTGTTAAGGGACAGTTAGTCAGTGCTTCTGGTGTTGCAGTTCAGGTAGGTTACTGTGTGCAAGTGTGTTTCTGAGTGCTGTAGTGTGTGTTAGTGTGTGTAAGTGTGTGTTCTGAGTGTGGTGTGTGTTCCTGGGGGACTGTAATGTGTGGGTTAGCTTTGTGCGTCTGTTTGCGCGATCTAGGAGGTAGAATATTACAGTAGGGGGTGTGTGAGGGGCGCAGACACCTACATGGGGGGTGTAGGGGGGCTTGCCCACCTGCTCATACGTAGTGTAGGATGGTTTGTTTGGATGTGGTGGATAGCAGTGTGTCTGTGTGCGCGTGTGTGTGTGTTCCATGTTTGTGTTACTTTCACGAGTTACTGTCGCTGTCGGTAATGTGGGGTATGGGAATTGGGGCCCGGTAATGTGGACGTCGGAATTGTGTGTTTTAGGATTCCGTAGGTATCCCGTATACAGCGGTTGAAGTGTTCATATACGAGTATAACATGGACCATAGCAATCGCACATTCCGCCACGATCAACCATTATGAACAAAGGATATGGAGAGTATATGCCTATACACTATTACAAATATGTGCTATGGACACGAGCCAATGATAGGGTTACCACCTGTCCCACTTTGCGAGGGACAGTCCCTCTTTGGGCGGTTGTGTCCTGACCAAATATATTAAACGTGGCAAATGTCTTGAGATGGTAGGACATAATTATGTCTCATATATAATGTAATAGTTGCATACAATATAGTTCTTTCTGTATCTAAAATACCTACATGTTACAAGAAACAGGATAAGCAACTAAACTACTACAAGAATAAGCTTATATTTAGGTAAGAAAGGAAAGTTCTAACCCTTGTACTGACCATGGGTTTGTGACGGCCTGTAAAATCTGATGTGTGTCCCGAAAATGTCCCAGTACGGCCATATGAAAAGGTGGCAACCATAGCCAAAGGGGGTCAGTCACCAACACAACTTCACTGACTGCAAATACCTATGATAGAAATACACAGCTTTCATGTAGCAACACTTTATTACATTCTGATGTATTGCCGAAAGGATTCAAGGACCAACATCACCTGCATGCTATACAGGAACCACTTAACAGTGCCTTAATGAATCAGCCTGCAATTACCATAGTATTAGTCCACTAAAGGATAGGTGTTCAAATAGGGAAGGAACCCTCACGCACATATCGATTATGTATAAAAGTAGTTCCTACACGCCTGCATCTGCTACGCACACCCACCAACATCACCCCCACACCCAAACAAATTACAATACAAACTGTAATAATCACAAATCATTCACTCACTGTACATCTACAGAAGCTTTAACATACAATGTCAGAGACACACTAACATGGTCCTATGTGAAATAGTCGCTGTTATACAATGAAACAGCTGCTGATGTTACAGGGTTTGTTTGGACTAATCCTGTTTCAGAGGGTTGTGTGTACACCAGGATGTGTTAACAATTACAGAGTAACAGCACAGTAGGATACACATGTACACCAAATCAAGAATGTCTGGTGAGCACACTGTAAACCACATAACAGTTCATGCATAGCCATACAGCCTTGAGCTGTCCAAACATCCTTGCCAGACTGAAACATCTGCAGAAGTATCAGGTACAAACAAACACTGCATAAGTAGCAATGTTTTGAAATATAACAGCTGTACTCACATGTAGAAAAAATTTGTCTAGACATTACAATCCACGGGAGTCATGAAGCTAATATATCTCTGTCCGTCTCCATATAGCTGTTGAAATACATCACAAACACATCCAGGCCGTCTTCCTCGAAAGTAAGGCAAACGGACAACGCCCAAAAGGAGTACTCTGTTATACACCACTGTTGCCATGGTATCAGCTAATGGAGTAGCTGCACAGCTGAAGTGCACCTAATTAACTACTTTGGAACACCAATTGGTGGTCAGGATACCATGTTACCGATATTTAACTAGAAAAGGATGGCTTAACACGCATTCAAACCATCCGTATATACCAGCAGAATGTTACAAAGAAGATTGAAACACAACTGAAAAGGATTGAATCAGTCAATGACACCTCGGGTTACTAATAAGGTATGTAGAACACTCAGTATGTCTGTGTATTTAGTACCTGTTCTGTAATATTTAAAGTGCACGCAATCCATATAGTAGAAACAGTTATCTTGTAGTGATGTATTGTTGAGCATAGTAACGCACATAGTAACGCTTGTAGTATTTGTGTGTACTGCTGTAGGTCACAAGGCAAACACCGCATACACCACAAGGGATGCTATATAAGGGCTTTGAACACAAATATTCCTCACCAGCTGTTGTCAGTGGCAGGACTGGTCCAACAAGTATGTGCTATAACAGGGGATAGTATATGTTGATATATTTTAAACAGTAGCCATATGTATGGGTGTATTACTGAGAATAACATGTCGAAAGTTGGCCCACTGTGCAATTATGATTTGCATTGTGGGATATTGTGCCAATAACTGTGTAATGTACAGTATTGCAGGCAGATATGTATTACAAGTTACATAGCATTACTGTTATGTTAGGCAAACATTAGTTATGTCTATTGGCATTTACAATACACAATAACAGGATACATATGACATGGAGTCACCCAACAGTTTATCAGCATGACAGCAAAGTGAAATGGAAAAGCTAGTTAACTATCCATGCACATAAGACATGTAATACATGCAAATGTAGGTAATAGGCTGTCTTACCAAGGTTATTTATAAGCCTAGCTAGAGTGTGTTGGCTTTCGCCACCCCCATAGGTTAAGTTCCCTGTGCCTCTGAACAGCAGAGCCACTGCAGTGATCCCCGGGGTACATGTTCGTCTCCCATCCACATGTCAAGGTTTCCCTTGAAAAGTGCTAGTGAGGGGCCCTGCCTGATGTACATTGGAATCATGTTCCAAAGCATGGGGAGTGTCTGGGTCAGGAATCTATTCGCCCAGCACGCCCTAGTCATCATTGTGGTTAGGTTTATATCCCTAGAGCATGTGGCTCTCAGGAGCCTCTGTTTAGGTGGAGCATATCCAGCAATACTGGGTTGGACATGGGTCTTGTATGTCAAGCAGAGATCACCTGCGAGTATGCAGTATGCAACAGAGTACAGAGTACAGCTGGAGTTTCTTAGGTTGGGCTGCATAGGTCATCTGTTTCAGGTCAGTAATCCTCTTGGTGTGGTACTGTTGTGGTCTTCCAAGGTATATCCCAAATGGGGTGTTGTATCCTTTAATGGGTCTAATAAGTCATGAGTACAGAGGCACAATGGCCTCCTTTGACCTGGATGCAAACCCATTAAAGATTAGGGGGGCCACATAGAAGGATATTCTAACCACCTTAGCAATCTATCCTTCGATACCCATAATGACATCTACTGGGGTTCCCAGACCCCTTATTACCTTTTCTGTATGTAGGGGACTAGCACCTATGTGGTAGTCTGCAGGTAATTAGTTATATCCAAAGGGGATGACTATGCACTTTTTGGCATTCAGCTTGAGGCCATGATATTGATACCAGGTATCCATCTCAGTGCGACCCTTCCAGAGGGTGTCTAACAGCTGGGGAAAATTATGTCCCCTAGTTTGCAGTCGTCTGCAAACCTTTTCAGCCAAAGCCCTCCTGTGCTTGCCTGTGTGTCAGAGAATTATATACCGAACATGAGGGGTCCTAGGACTGAGCCCTGGGGGACGCCACTTGTAACTGGTATACAGTTGGACCTAGGGTATGCAACTCCCAATGTGTGAGTTCTGTCCGTGAGCCACTTTGCAAACCATCACATAACACAGGGGTTAATGTTCAGGCGGATGGGTATGTTGATAATACCAGAATGACGAATGGAGTTGAAAGCCTTTGAGAGATCTAGGTAGGCTGTGTGGACCTCCTTACCCTCATCTAATGTCTTGGTAACTGTCTCTAAGAAGTCCACCACGTTTAGGAGGCATGGTCTGCCCTTAAAGCCAAACTGGGAGGGGTCAAAGGTTTGGAGGTACCCAATGTCTCGGTGACTTGAGATCCATGATTATGTGCTCCATAGCCTTGCACACCAGGCTAGTCATGCCTATAGGGCAATAGGTCCCGTGGTCTGTTGTGGCGCCACCTTTGTGGGAGTGGGATAACTGTTGCTGTGCGCCATTCAGGGTGCATTAAGCCCGATGCGAGGCTATTACTGAACATGGTGCATAGGTGGGGAGCCAGTACGTTCTGAAGTTTGTGTAAAACGCAGCCTGGGATGTTGTCCGGTCCCATGGATGCTGTGATACTGGCTTTAGAGTGTGCAGCTTTGAGAGGGAGGGGGGAAAGGTAGCACTGAACCTATGTGCCATGACGTTGGCAATGTCATTTGGTTCTGTAATGTTCGTGCCTTTGTGCTGTAACTCAAAGCAGATCTGGGTGTTGACATCAAGATATTTGACATAGCTATAGAATGCTTTGTGGTTGTTGTTGGAATTAGTGGCATTTTGTTTTCATAGCTAGCTTTGGAGGATCTTATAAGGGATCTCACCTTCTTACTGAGGCGGACCAGGGAGCTCCTCCATGCATGGGATTGTACTCTCTTTTGCAACAGTGTCTTCCTCCTGTAGTACAGTTTGTTTATGGCAGGGGACCACCAGATTGGTTTATATTGTTTATATGGTTTTATTGTTTTTTTTTGGAGTATAGCGTCTTGGTTCTGTCTGGGATAGCACAATCCATGCACTCTTAAGTGCTTACAGACTGCATTTGTGTAGGATTCAGCAGTTGTAACAGTATTGTCCATCTGCATGGGTGTCATGACGTTCACCACGTCTGTCATAAAAAGCATGAAGTTGGCTTTGTAGACATATTATACTGTGGTTCTCTTAATGGGGGCGGGATGTGGATATCAATGGTGTTCAGCTCATGGTCAGATCGGACCAACGAGGAGTTGACTTCAGGTGTGGAACACCGGTCACTCATGTTGGTAATGCCTAGGTCTAGGATATTGTTGCCCCTGGTGGGTGTGTGGATATGTTGATCCAGGACATTGGTGTTTATGAATTCCAGAAAGCATTGAGCTAATGAGTTGGTACAAGAGTAGTTTTCTCAGTTAATGGTGGGGTAGATTCAGTGAGACTATGTGATGAGTGTGGTGTGGTACGAATGTTTACCTTCTCCACATGACTGTCAGGGTCAAGATTGGTTGGAGAAAGCTTTACCTCCAGTTTGGCTAGATAAGTGCATCTCTCACAGGTTGCAGTGTTGGGTGGTAGGCGGAGAGGGTTGTCTGGATACATGAAGCAATATCTACATTGACAACATGTCCAGACTCATCAGATAGACAGGAGAGAATACTGGCAGCTGACCCTTGGACATGCCTGAATATAAAACTAATTTCCCCTAGATAAGTGAGGAAAGCGAGTACAAGAACTTTTTTACTCTAAGCAAGTGAGAAAAGTATGTACAAAACCTGTTTACCTCTAGATAATGAGGAAGATCGAGTGCTATAGTAATTAGAAGCTTACGTAGTGCTTACAAGTTCTGAACAAGTGCTGAGCATGAATAAGCAATCCAGACAGGGTCTTGGATAACAAACACACTGCCCCCCAACAGGTACACAATCATATATCCATGTACACCACAGGGCCCCTGTACCCACAACTATGCAGGTACAAGTTGCATTTAGGCTGCATGGGACCTGTCCACATTACAGGTTGTATCATACACATGGCAAAACAAGATGCTCTCCACATACACATAATGTAAAACATAGCTCCATGTCAGGCTGTGTACACAATGAATGGTGCACACCAACAGGTATCCCAGCCCACAAAGGGGGAGACACCACTGATAATGGGAAGTACTGCACTACTACCCTGCTGAGTCTGGTCTGAAAGGCCATGAACCTTGATCAAACAATTGATGTCAAGCAGTACAGAGGTAGAGGACAGTAAGGTTGATTTCACACTGCATATAATAATCTTGCCAGGTCATAGGACATCATCACCCATACTGTGTTCCACCTACACTCTGTATACTAGATGTACATTCCTATGTCACAGGAGTGTTTTGCAATGGGACTGCTGGCAGAACCAACACTACAGAAGGTGTCTGAATAATACATGCTCATCACACCAGTGGCAGCTACAGTAAGACAGGGTTAATTAATTGTATTCCCCCTCATTGTAGTCCATACCTCACAGACAAACAGAAGGCATCTGCATATTGAAGTATGCAAATGACTATGACCTAGGAGCAATAGCCGACTCAAGTGTTGTGGACAACATACAGAAGGGGCTTTGTAGGTGAGGTGTGTGTGACATATGGCCACAATCTGACAGCTACATATTGCATTGTAACCCCCATGTTAATAACCCTTTATCCATGAACTACCACCTAGGCAGCAGTCAACATAATTGACACTGTGTGCAAGGGATGCAGCTGGACAGTTGCCTTTCCTGTGATAGCTACGTCACCACACCTGTCAGGTAGTCATATGTGGCAACCCTAATAATGACAGAGTGCCATCCATTAATATAGCAATCATTGTCCAGCCATACACCACACCCAAGTGACCCATATCAAATCACATATTTCCTTTAAGGGGTATTGGCCATGTGCAGATGGCCTACACCAGCCTTCCCATTCCCCATCTCCACTATGTAGCATGAAGCATACCCTGAATAAATCCATGTCCAACCCAGTGATGTTGGACATGCTACACATACACATCCTGATCTCAAACACATACTTCATGGACATCCACCTTCCACATGCTCGACAGATTCTTGTCCTATACACTTTACATAGTCCTGCCACACTATGCATTCCTGTCCGTCAAAGCTGCACATCGCTCCCCTCTCAGACATGGTGTAATGACCGCATGGTAAATGTATCATTAACCCTGTGGATCAGTAATGTGGCACTGCTCCACCTGGCCCCAGAGACCCGCCTGTCGGCTACTGCCAGGTAACCTTTCATCCTAGATTCATAAATGGCCCATGGCATATAGCCTACTACTTGACTTTGACTGCACATGCTATAGTTGATATCCATCCCTGCAAATACCATCTGACTAGCCAGTGTCCCATCTGTATCACATGTGCAACACAGGTGATACATGGCAGGATACTGAATTGCTGTACAGTGCCGTGTAGATGTATATGGGAGAACACCTTATGTGAGCAAGTCTGCAGGGTCACAGGTCATGTCTGTTAAGGCAGTGTAAGTCTTTATATGTGACATATACACAGCATCAAGGTCGGCTGCATTAATGTGGACACATCCAGCCATGTGCTGACAGGTAGGAACATTAGTACAGGCAAACAGACATGCCCACATCAAGACAGCATCCACATGGAGTATGAGCAATGTAATCCAGTGACACACACATATAAGGTGATAATATCCATTCACCATTGAGTGTCACATGTGCGGACACAAACTCGTCAGTGTCATGCAGATTTGCAAATACAACTATTTAATTCTAATAAATGCGATACACATGTATGTTCAGGCGTAGCTCCGAGTCACTGTGACCTGTCTCCATCATTATGTCTTCCAGGTATGACGTGTGCAAGGCTACCCCCTTTTACCTGCTTGGAGGAAGAGACCCTCATCCCATACCTACTTGCCAATCATGATATCCTGTTCAGCCATGTGCCACAGGATGCACAGCAGCGGGATGCCCTGTGGATGGAACTTCGCAGGAGGGCTAATGATGTGGGTGGCCACAACCACACATACCAGAAGGTGCGCAGACACTGTACAGACCTCATTAGATGGGCGAAACAGCGTGCAAATGCAATCACCAGGGAACAAGGTGCAACAGGTGGTGGACCACCAACTAAGCCCCCACTCACACATACAGAGGAGCTACTGGCTAACCTGGGGAACACCTGCAGAACCACATCCACAAGCCTTAGCTGATATTGTGGAGGTGGGTGTCTCTCAACCACTGTGCCTGGAGTTGCCTGGTAAGTCAGTAATGCACTTATAATAACTATATTCAATATAGTTGCATGTGTCGCTGTACAACATGTAATGTAACATCATATGCAAGGCGTATATACACACATGCCGCATACTATAGTATGCTACTCTGTGTATGCACACATGTGCATACACCATAGTATAGTCTAATGTACTGGTGTACATGTTAACCTGCACATTGCACCCTGTAGCAATCATAAAGGCATGGATAATGCTCATACTGCTGTTACTTCTATTTATGAACCTCTGGCGTTCCGCTGCGACAGCAGCCCGTTGCAGGTGAGACTATTATTCATCAGGCATCGTAATGCACAGATCTACCTGGCATGTGGCCATTTACAACATGTGTACATAATGTATGGTCCTGTCACAATATACAGGTCAGACCTGCAATGCATCACAATATCTACCTATGTGCAACACTTGCAAACTATGTGAATCACCTCACCGACATGAATTCTCACAAACTGTCAATGCCAGATGTGTGAAGAGCTGTGCATACAATGGTGGAGGTGCTGTTCACTGTAGGGGCATGTACTACAGATCAGAACTACACATGTGGTGAATACAAACAGTACTACACAGTGGGCTGGAGTATGGCCAGCCCACAGGATTCACTGGTGTGGATCATAGCCCTGCTATGAATGTCACACAATGTGATGTGCTATCTTGACATGTCCATGACATCTAGTGGCCTGGCTGCAACACTGCCTAACTAACCTGCAAACATATCCCACATACCACCCTTTGTCTGCATAACCTTGTTGTCGGTGGAGCATACGACATCTATGGGTGTATGTCATATGGGACAACACAGACATGTGAAATAGACGCCTGTCACAATAATTTGGCCAACACATGTACACACATGGCCATGGAGGATGGCCAGAGACATGAAGCAACACACACAGTAGACGTGATGTGCTTGTGTGTACACCCTGTTGTACAATGGCTACACATGGTCCAACTATGGCCTTTGTGTAATGGTTATATTGTAGATGTGGAACACTAGACATCCTACAGGCCTGTGCACATCTTGTGTAGGCGTGACATCAATCCAGCACATAAGATGTATTGAACATCTTGAGGGTGTCACAACATGACAGCAGTCACCTGTACAGTATCTACATCAGCCCACAGATACAGTATATTCCCCTTGCTGGTGTCGGACAAAAATGTCATACTTGATCCTTGTGTGTGTGTGTGTGTGTGTGTGTGTGTGTGTGTAACACAGATGTGGGACATGGTGTACAGATGTTCGCCATGTCTGGCCATAGTTGCCAGGCAGCAGCAATATGGTTGCAGATGTGCTGGGGTGTCATCCGTATACCCTAAAGTGACCTGTGTCACAACTTACACATCATGGTTTAGTGTGTATACCTCAGAGACATGGGTCACATTCCACAGTATATATGTATTGTATCTGAACACAGTCATGGCTATGAACAGTGTCTAACTCGCACTGTATAGCAACAGAGACGCCTCGGGATTCCCTGCAAGGGCCATGAACATCAGCTAAATGTGCAGTACATCTGTAGGGCGGACACACAACACTGCATTGGAACACCATTACCCTACTGTATATTTGACAGGACACCATTGTGTTAAACATGTATGCATATCATTGCACACGTCAGCAGATCACGTCATACTACATGAGATTGTCAAGGTCATATGCCACACATCAGGCAGGTGTACTGTTAACCTGTGCTGGTCTACATGGTGTAACACAGGGATGTATGCTAACTACTACTATGATTGTGTAATTTGCATGCCGTCTGCTATGACACATGCATGCTGTTGTGTGCAACCCAGGAATGTATGATAACTACCACTATTGTCTGCGCTGCATGCCGTCTGCCGTATCACATGCATGTTGCATGCCTTCTGTCCCATCACATGCATGTGTGCATCTATTGTATAGACTAATGTACAGTTCTTGTCTGCCCTCACAGGTGATGTAGGTGCGTTGCCCTCCTGCGGTACATCTGATGTTAGTGTCCCCACTAGCAGTGATGATGAGCGTATGATTGAGGCACAGGCAGAGTTGTCAGGGGCTGAAACTGTGTCACTGGTTGCCATTCCAGCTATATCCCACTCATCCCCGTACATATATCCCATGCCTGCACAAACCCCATCACCAGTGGCCATAGAGGAAGGACAGTTGGTGTGTGGTAGCTTGGAACAGGAAAGTGTGAGGGCTATGGAAGGTGTGCCTGCACACCATGGTGTCAGCCAACTGACTGGTGGTGCCCCACATAGGCACGTGGCCAGTGCTGCACACAGGAGGGGCTCTGGCCAACATGCTCCTGCAAGACAGAGCGCAGCAGCTAGTGTCACCAGATGCATGTTTCAGGCTGTAATGGAGGCGCAGGCACGTGCTGAATGGCACAGCAGAGAAGATCAGAGGCTTCAGAGGGCTGCTGTCCGTTCTTTAAACAGCAACATCCAGGCAATGGTACATGCTCAACAGCAGATTGCTGAAGCTTTGGATAGACGGTTGGGTGACATGGTTGGAGTCCTTGACAGGGACATGACAATCTGCGAGCGTGAGCTGTCTGTTGGAACATCTGGTAGGAGTGAGGTGTCGGGCATGTGGAAGTAGGCCTGCTAAATCATCCGTTTCAGGTCTACATGTATGAGCTACCTCACATGTCCACACCCATAGTGGCAGTAGCAGCAGCAGTGCATCTGGTGCTGTGCTGTCCACAGCACAACACAGCAAGCAATGTGCACGTGGCCCAGGACGGTCCCAACAGGGACACGGTTCCAGTAGACAAGTGACATCAGACCGTACCCAATCTGCACCTCTGCCTGGTGGTGTCTGTGTAACCCCTGGCAGGCACAGGTCACATGTCCGTGGCCGGACACCGTGAACTGTAAAACCTGGCCTGTACAGTCTGCAGCTGTCAATAATATCCCTGTGTAGGCCAGACACATGCCAGAACCGTGTGCATACATACGCACACACTGGAAACATATGTAGGGCATCGCAACACACACATGCATAACATCCACAACAGCCCAATTAGATCAAAGGCCCTAACCCACACACATGATGTCATCCAATGGTGCAGCCTAGGCCTTTGGCAATCATCATCACCCTGTGCATATGATGATGCCTGTGTCACATCCCTGACATCCACACCATCTATGCAGGGACATGCTCATATTGTCTGATGCACAGGGTGAACAGACTAGGAAGACAAGTGTAGTTTACAACTGTTGAGTACTGTTGACAGGCAGCAGACATACCATGTACTACACGTGTACAATGCATTTCGTACTGTTAACAGTATGTGTCTTGTGTAACACCAGTAACTGCATGTTGGTCATGATGTTTTGCTGTCCTCCTTCAGGTCTAATTGCATGTGCCAGTGGATGTCAGTGTTTGAAGTTGTGTCCCATATGTCAATGTGGACTATTCACAGGCATGTATAAATATACCAGCATGCACCTTGTAGCTGCCACAACAGTGAGAATGTCCCAAATTCCAAACACGTCTACTGATCCAAGAGCATGATAGCTGTGTATTAAGCTACTGTGGCTACAGATGTGACATCCATACAGGGTGACATCACAGGTACAGTTACATGGAGTGGTAAGATAAGAGAGCGGTCTAGCTGATTTCAAGGGTAGAGGCCAGTGGGAAGTGTGATGCCTCATTGGGAAGCAATAATGCACGTTCCCATGACAGGATGCCAACACACAACTGCACCCACACAGGTATTGACACACATGTATTCAGCGACACAGTAACACACCCACACACTCACAGATTCACCGACACAGTAACACACACTCACACACAGTTGCTACTGGTGAGGTGAGGACCCCTGCCTATGGGCAGATAATCATTACAGTACTATGCACCTACATGACGCGCCACAGAGAATACATCTGTACAGGTAGTCAGTATGGCTTAAGATCGGTGACAGATCGGGGACATCAACATGGATAGCAGATTGCATCGCCTGGATGGAGGGATGGGTCTCATCAGTTCAGTATGGTAACATACATCCTCACTGCAAGGACCAGACAGCCATACATACATACACTGTGGCATTCAGTATTGAATACACCTATGTCATGCACATACAGACACCTCACATGTGTGAGATACACGCCCCTGCCTATGTCCTGCTTTCTACACTGCAGTCTGTACAAATGTGTACACTAGTGTTCAGGAGTGTAACAACTGAGATGTATTCCCCACGTGACATATATGGACACACACGCAACCACTCATGCCAGTACTGTGAATCAAAGATCTGCCTAGCTCATTATATGTATGACAGACTTACAGCAGTATTGCACACATTACAAACTTCCTTTGGCAACAGTGCTGAGATATGCACACGGGATGTCTTAACTGTTAACAGGCGTCAAGTGATTTACCTTCGCTATTACCTGCATACATCAGCAACTGCACATGCATGTTATCTGAATGCACACCACTACATGTACATGTGTGTAGGTCCTACAATCCTGTCATTTGGGCATGTTTGTAGGCACTGCACTTAGTGGACATGTGTAATGACATACATGACACATGAACTGTTGTATGATACAAGTGTAATGGGCGACTGGTAGAGAGGGAATGTTACCTCTGTCAACAGGTTAGCATTCAGCAGCCATGGACCTACATTCCATGTGCATGTGTGTAATGGCTGTAGCCACCTGCTTGCACAAAGGACAACAACAGGTATGCTATTTACATGTAATGTTGTGTGTGTGTGGCATGTACATACCCAGGGCAGGTACATGCATGTCATATCCATACAGGAGGGTGTGTACTGGTGTACATCAACAGTCATCTGCTAATGCTGTAAATAACAGAGGGCCCCTGGTATGTGTACAGCTGACCTGGTTACAGACAGTGGTATCACTGCATTGCATAACACATGAGGCAACTGTGTCAGTACATGGGTACTCTCTACAGTTGATGTAGAGCTTGGTACAGTCCACTGGTCAAGGGTCACATGGTGGTGTACTCTTATGTCCTACATGTATGGATGCGTGTTGGTGGTATGAGGGCATGGTGGTGTCTGGGTTTTACATACTAGAATGCAGCATGTGACACTGTTTCCTGCACAGGACTCATCTGCGATGCCTTTTGTGGGGAGTACCGGTTAGTACATGTGAGTGGCCTCTATGTATGTGGGGACACCACCACCTGGAGTGGTCCGTACCGGTGTTATGGCCCACATGTCTGGTTCAGAGGTATATGGTGGTAGTGCTATTGTGCACTACAGAGCCATCAGCCAGGTGTTCCTCACTGCACAGATGCCAGTACTCCTCATTGTTAGATCTACAGTGAGCAGCTGTGATTACGGATGCTACACATCTATCACTGGTTACCATAAGCATACAATGCAGTTGTCCTGCAGGTGTCAGGGTGTTATCCTGTGTTTAGGACATTTGCCTTGGAATGGCACTGTATGGGCGGATGGGTATTATCCCCACTCCCTTGAATCATGGATGCATGTGATATGTGTCAAAGGCCTGTCTACTGTCAGTCATGTCACCCCAGAAACACTGGACAACCTTGTACTTACAGCTGGACATTGGCTCATTGTGTTGTTCAAGCAGTTGCCACCTCTAGCAAGGCTCATTGTGTTGGTCAAGCAGTTTCCACTCCTAGCAAGACATCACTGCGAGTGGCGATATTGTGCTTGGTATAGGATGGCACATCTAAGATGATGGACAGTAGCAGACGTTGTGTAAAAGACATTATGACAAACATATGTAGAGCAGCATTCCTGCTAACAATGACAACTACTAACACCAGAGCCCATTACAATGTGTTCTTTACGTCTACCTGTAATAGCATGGCCACTGCGGCCTTCCATGTTTAGAATCAGAGTGCATCCCAGACAGCCCTGTGCTACTAAGTGTATGAGCATGCCCAGTATAACCTTGTGTAGATGGACACATAGTAGCACAGGGCTGTTCGGAATGCACTAAGTGTGTGAGCATGCCCAAGTGACACCTTGTGTTGGTTATGTGCATCTATGTATGGGGATGGCCACTGTAACCCTGTATAGTGATTGTAGTCATCCATTCCACAGATGGGCATACTCCAAGTCAGGATGGATTCCTACTTTAAACACACAGGTTCACAGGTATGTACATCTTAACTGCCAGCATCCCTGTTGATGTCCGCATTCCTAGAAGGTCATAATGACAGCCTTGAAATGTGTAGTCTGTGTGGCGTGACTCGTAACTATGTAGTATTGTAATAGTGATCTGTAAATAGGCAGGTGTTCCGTTCCCACCACTGGAGTGTGTGTTTGTCCCACTTTACCACTGGAGTGTGTGTTTGTCCCACTTTACCAGAGGACTGAAAAATGCTTTTAGACTGCTCACACTCCATACAATTCGTATACCCACCTTTGGTAGGGCTGATGACACCCACCTAGAAATGCACCTCTGGGAGTGCTGTGTCCCAGTAATCTCGGTAGCACGTTCTGTAACTGCATAATGCTGTAGTGTAATAAAGTAGTTAGGTCGGTGTTCTAATCCCAGACATGCCAAGTGTGTGTGTGTGTGTGTGTGTGTGTGTGTGTGTTTGTGTGCCTGCATGAGACAAGTACAGTGCTTTGTAGAGTATGCACTCCCTGTACAAATCACATGACCACCTTTGTCATTCCTGCTGTTGTTACCCACCTAGGTATACACCTGCAGGCATGCCAAAACCCAGTATTCGCAATAACGCGCGCCCTAAACACGTATTGCTGCAGTGTGATATGGTAGGGGTTTGTATATAGGGCATGGCAAGTGTGTTTGTCTGTCACAGCCTGTGTAGAGGTGGCTGTGATTGTCTTAACACTGGACATGTTTGGGAGCGGACTTTGTAGTTTTTATATGTGGTGTCAGTCTTATGACACAATGGCCACCTCACAAGGAGTACAGCTGTCAGTCAGCCATGGGACTGTGTTGGCAAGTCATACCCATACATCTGGCAAAAGGCCTGGTGAACAAAGTATGCAG
>NC_056728.1:1401506998-1401509498 GCF_019279795.1 Protopterus annectens
GGACTGGACATCGTGTCGTGACACCAAGTCTAATGTTTAGAACAGATACTTATCCCATGAGGGACATCTAAAAATTGTGGGGACCGATGACCTCCATATCTTTGGCTTTACGAAAATAAAGTAGGGTTATACATGCAAGGGATACATAGTTTGCAATCCTGAGACTGCCTAGGGTAAGACTGCCTACTAGATAGGAGTAGCTATGTGCAGATTTGGCTGCGCCAAGCTAGCAGTCCGAGTATGGGTGGTTTGGTGGACGTTCAGGAAGGGGGTGGGTGGTGTGCTGCGGAGGGAATGATGGGTATTCAATTAATGTATCCAGGTGTGTTGGGGTTGGATGGCTCAGTTCAGGCCAGACCATTATGTGGGTATATGCCAGTAACGTTTTTGTACAGGTGTATTACACATTTTAATGTTCATATGTTTGTGGGATTGTGTTCTACAGTATGGCTGGTCAGGTTGTATTGCGGATGTGAATGTTTGTTCTTTGGTTATCTTTGATTCACCCACTGCTCCCTCGTATACCTCCAGTTCACCTATTGTGCATCCGACCCAGTCTCCCCTTGGCGAATTATTACATTACCCGTCACCCCCATATTCCACAGAAACCATCCATCCCTTCTCTGGTTGATGACCCATGGCACAGTCAACAGAAAACATTGCGTACACTACATATCTCTAGTGCCAATATGGTTGTGAGGACTATCCTAGCATTTCTGATCTTCCACATGCTGCACTTCATGCACATAGGTACACACAAATACTTTTCTTTCACGACATGGTAGGTAGACCTGGGTAATACCCATTCATCTTTGGGCCGTCCTGACGAGGACGACTTGGACCACGAATGGGCAGATATTGGGCGAATGTTTTGACCACTGGTAGGGTTGCCACCTTTTCATATGACCAAGATGGGACATTTTCGGGACACACAGACTTTGCAGGCCAACACATACCCAAGGTCAGTACAAAGGATAGTACTTAGTTTTATGCCTAAATGTAAGCTTATTGTTGTAGCAGTTTAGTTGCTTATTCTGTTTTGTGTTCTTGTTTATTCTGTTTCTTGTAACATTTAGGTATTTTACATACGGAAATAAGTATTGTATGGGATTATTACATAAAGTATGGGACTTTATGTCCTACAATCGCAGGACATTTACAATGGTTTTAGTATGGACACAACTGCCGAGAGGGGGACTGTCCCTCACAATGTGGGACAGGTGGTAACCCTAACCACTGGGCTAGGCTTAGCAATTGGCAGCGCGCTAACACAATGCGTTTTGCTTCCACTTGGTATAACTATCGACACTACAATGGAATACAGGCACGGGGTTTTGAATGTAATTTGTTCGAGGGACGGGGACGCAATATTGTGTTTACTTTTTATTTTGGTGTTCGCAAAACTGTCTTATGCTTTGCATACATTTCAGTATCCACGGACACTGACAGGAGTGATTACTATTAGAGGCAGGCTGTACTAGTCAGCATTTTAGGTTGCGCGTATGCAGGAAGACATGTTCATGCCTCCGTGCAGTGCTTGGACACGCCCCCTGCACTCACGCACGTTTCCTATGCACGTGGCATTGCGGCAGCGTGCCTTTATTAATATGCATGTGGTGCTGCTGCGCCATCTCTACGCCGCACGGTCGGCGCAAGGCTAACACCGTTCTTGAACAGAGCTACATGAATCCCGGGGATTGTCTTTTCTCCACTCAAAGAATTTTAACCAGGAAAGAAACTAAACTACTTACTCTTATAAATGATATCTGTGGTAAACCATATCAAAAAATATCATCCATTATCATTAGATTAGTGCAACACATGCCACCCATTATGAGCTATTTTACTTCAGAGTCAAAAGGCTTGGGCTTCACTTTAGGCACTTCAAAAAACAACTGAAAGGTTACATCATTCAACACTGTTTTCTAGATTCACATCGGCTCCAGAATCCATAGCAGGGGCACCACAAGGCTTTTCAGTTTGCCCCTTGCTCTTCAATGTATTTAAAAATGTGATCAATCTTATATACTTAGAATTCCACAACACAGAACTGCTACCGAAAGTCTTTCGGCTTTTCCAGGTTAGGGGTCGCCACAGCAGATCTCCGGTCTGCTTATGATTGGCAGTGGATTTTTTACAGTGTCGAGTTGCCCAACCTTCAGTGAAGGCACACATGCATTGATGCGCCTACCTGCATGTCTTAACATTTCGTCGCTCACAGGGAGGACATGCAGACTTCACACAGAAGGCCCTCGGGCCCAGAATTGAGCCAGGGAGCCTCATGCTGTGAACCGACAAATGCCATCTGCTGCACCACCGCAGCCACTACTGCTACTGAATTTATAAAAAATAAATACTGTTTTATTCATCATAACACAGTAATCTCACAGATAGGTGCATAATAAAAAAAAAAAAAGGCCTACTCCCACAATACATGACATCTCACTCACTCTTGGTACCTAGATCTAACCTCCAAGCAAAGTACATGGACAGGTGGGCT